>NW_027249338.1:152500-253560 GCF_030848795.1 Temnothorax nylanderi | reverse complement strand
GTAAGAAAATTTCTTATATATAATATATGCAGTAATTTATATATATAATACACATATTTTAAAAATATATACATAAAGATATATAGAATTATCTTAGTTCTTTCATGTCCAATATGTCATAAATATATCCAAGCATCTTTAAAAAAAAATGAAATCTTTGGTAAATATTAAATTAAATAAGATTAAATAGGTGTAATTTTCAAAGAATTACTTAAATTTTAACTAAAAAATATTATAACAAATACTATTATAAAATATAAAAAGTTATTTGCATAAGTAAGATCAGAAAGTTTTTGACTAACATAAGCTTTTGATATGATGCACAGTGTTATCTTTGAGTAGTGATTACTGAAATTCTGATGATATAAAATTCTGATATATACCTATATATATATATATATGGGGCATTCTTTCTCAACGAGAAACCCCCCGCCCCCAAAGTTGGTTTTGACGTAAAGAGTTCTAATATAGCTTAAAATTTAGGTAATTATATCTACCCCATTAGGTCCCTCCCACATTAGATTTTCAAAATTCAATCCGCCATTTTGAATTTTGAAAATCTAATGTCAGATTCGTGTTCAGCGACACCAAAAACCCCCGAGTAACGAGTTTCAAGCGAATTTAAGCAATTTTATGTACATTGTCCGCCATATTGGATCGGCCATCTTGAATTTTTTATTTTGCCACTTTGCATTTAAAAGTAGATATAATTACCTAAATTTTAAGCCATATTAGAACTCTTTACGTCAAAACCAACTTTGGGGGCGGAGGGTCTCTCGTTGAGAAAGAATGCCCCATATATATATATATGTATACATATATAATATTAACATAATTATTTCTTAAACCACCTTTAACTGCAATAATTAAATTATTTATGTTCAACCAATTAATAATTTTTAAAATAAGTAATTTACCTGAGACTATTTATTTATTATTGAAAAAATTAATAATTATTTTCTACTAATTATTAATTTTCAAATAGTAATTTATTTTTTACAAACTATTAATTATTTTAATAATAAAGAATTTATTTCTACTAATTACCAATTTGCAAAAGAAATTAATTCATTTTCACCTAAATATTAACTTTCACGAACTAGAAATTTTTCTCTCACAAATTACCAATTTTTTAACTAATCTGTAATTCACTTTTACCTAAATATTATTAATTTTTATGTAATTAGTAATTTTTTGTGACTAATTACTAATTTGCTAATTCAATAATGTTGGAGAATCAAAAAGCTCCCGCACATGAACCAAGCCGTGCATGCATTACGAGCGTCCCCTAAGGACGCAGCGCGCAGCCACGCGAGGGAACTACTTGCGTATCACTACGCCGTCTATCCCCCCTCCCCTGACATATATAGTATCCGATCGCGAGCAAGCTCTCTCTGTATCTGACCGCCGCCGTGTAATAAACTCGTTAAACGTATTCGCAATTGCGTCCCTATTTCCCACAGGTTATGGGCCCAGACGCGCGTGAGTAAAAAGTAAACTCCGTAAAACGCGAAGAGCGAGTGCGTGTTTGATGTGCGGAAAACGCTCATGCCAAAACGCGAGACAAGGCGGTGTCGAACGTTCCGTTTTCTTTTGTGTGCTACACGATCGTGGACAAAAATGAGTGTGACGGGTTTTCGCATAGAACCGTTGAAGAAGGACAATTACGACACGTGGAAGATACAAGTACGAGCACTACTGATTAAAAATAATGGATGGGGATACGTAGACGGTACAACGGTCAAACCGACTGTCGGTGCCGACGCAGTAGCCGCGTGGATTAGTGCCGATTCCAAGGCAATGTCCGACCTAATCCTCTCAATCGCACCCGAGGAGCTAAAAAACATCAAGGGCTGCACGACTTCCAAGGAAGTTTGGGACAAACTTAAGACGACGTACGAGTCACAGGGCCCGGCGAGGAAAGCCATGTTGCTCAAGAGGCTTATACAACGAAAGATGGAGGACGGTGAAGACATGCGCACGCATCTAGCGGACTTCTTCGACGTCGTCGGAAAACTCGAAGATATGGAACTCAACATAGACAAAGAGTTAATCTCCATCCTCCTGCTGTATAGCATACCAGATTGCTATAAGCCGTTTAGAGTGGCCATCGAGGCAAAGGACAAAATTCTCGAACCGGAAGCTCTCAAGGTAAAAATGATCGAAGAGTACGAATCGCGGATGCACAGGGATAACGGTGGTGCAACGAGCGCCATGTTCACGTCGCGAAATAAAACCGGAAAGTCGAAGAGACACAATCCGAGCGGCACGGACGCGACGAAGAAAAATAAAAACGCGGACATCAAGTGCTATAAATGTGAAAAGACGGGACACATCGCGAGACAGTGCCGAACGAATAAGCAGACGAAGAAATCAACCGAGAAATCGACCGATGACTCAACGAATTGTGCGGAAGCTACATTGTGCGCGAGACAGCGTTCAACGGTTCCGCGAGTGATATAGCAAGCGAGCGAAAATGGTGCGTGGATTCGGGCGCGACATCGCACATGTCGAACGATGAAACGAAGTTCCACAATATACGCCGAAATGGCGACGAACCCGCGGTAAATCTCGCGAATAACGAGTCGAAGAAAAGTTACGGTAAAGGAACGGTGCGAGTGAACATTGGTGATAAAATGAACATCACGTTAAAGGACACGTTACTCGTGCCAGATCTCCGAACAAACTTAATGTCCGTGGCAAAAATTACGGACAACGGGTTTGAGGTAATCTTTCGAAAAACGAAAGCCATTGTAGTAGACACGCACGGGAATACCATTATGGCCGCGGAACGCAAAAACGATTTGTACCTCGTATCGGAAGCGAGGGAAACCGTGAGTGTTGCGAGAACCGGAAGCGCAAAGAAGAATCCATGGCAGGATCTACACGAAAAGCTCGGACACTTAAATATGAGAGACTTAAAAAGTATGGTGGAGAACAAGAGGATGCATTCGGTCGATATCAAATGTGACGAAGAGTTACAAAAATGTAAGGTGTGTGTGACTGGAAAGTTAACGCGGGCGCCATTCTCGCGCTCAGCTTCAACGAGCTCAAACGCATTAGAGCTGATACACACGGACATATGCGGGCCGATGAGAGTGCCATCTCTAGCAGGATCAAAATACTTCGCGACATTTGTTGACGATAAAACGCGATACTGTGAGGTTGTTTTCATGGCCCAAAAGAGCGAGATCTTCGAAAAATTTAAGACCTTTAAGGCAAAAGTCGAGAAATAACAAACGGGACTAACAATCAAAACAGTGAGATCTGATAACGGTCGCGAGTATCTTAGCAACAAATTCAAAGACTTCTTCGAAAAGGAAGGGATAGTGCACCAGCTTACCACCGAATACACGCCGGAACAAAATGGCGTAGCCGAGCGCTTCAATCGGACACTAGTCAAAATGGCTAGATGTATGCTAATCCAGGCGGGCCTACCACCGAAATTTTGGGCCGAGGCTATATTGACGTCAGCCTACATACGGAATCGATGTCCATGCAGGACGTTGTACGGAAATTTACCCTACACAGCTTGGACCGGAAAGAAGCCAACAGCATATCACCTCCAGCCGTTTGGGAGAGTGGCACATGTGCTTGATAAAAGTGGTAAACGCGGGAAATTCGACCCGAAAACAAATAGATGCATCTTCATTGGCTACTCACCTACTTCCAAGGCATACAGGATGTGGGATCCAAAGTCCCATAAAGTATTAAAAAGCCGTGACGTATCATTCATGGATGAGTTCCCAGCGAATGAAAATACCGGAGAGATTATAGATGACGACATTATGCTACTGATGTGTGCAAAGGAACGAGACCGCATAAATGTCAACCCGGTACAACGAGAAGATATCGTTTCTGATGGCAAAGATTCAACTGACGATTTCTACAGGGCCGACTCGTCTGAAGAAGAGCAACCTTCGTCTGAAGAAGAGCAACCCTCGTCTGAAGAAGAGCAACCCTCGTCTGAAGAAGAGCGACCTCCGTCTGAACAAGAGCAACCCTCGTCCAGCGACTCGGACATCTTGGGATTCGCCCCGGCACCAGGTCGTCCAACTTTCATAAGGGATGGCCGTCCAGGGAGGCCGAAGAAAGTGCTACGCAGACTCGCAGTCAAAGCTCCAAAAGAGCAGTTGAATGACGTACTTCGTACGGAAATCGAACCAGACGTTGCCACCTTTGAAGACGAAGAAGAATTCGAAAACGTCACCGGAGAAGAATCCAACGACGAAGAATTCGCCGGATTGACCAACTTCGATCCGAAGAGCGCCAAGGTCGCCCTGACTACACCTGAAGCGGATAAATGGAAAGCTGCAATGAGAAAGGAGTTCGACGCACTTATAAAAAATGAGACATGGACTGTCGTCAACCGGCCGAAAGATCGAAAGGTTATCGGTTGCCGATGGGTCTTACGTACCAAATTGAATGCAGATGGTTCAATTGAGCGTCGAAAAGCCCGATTGGTGGCAAGAGGATTCACGCAATGTCGTTACATTGATTTCAATGAGACATTTGCCCCCGTGGCACGGCCTGAATCAATAAGGCTTGTCATGGCTCTTGCGGTTGAAAAAGGGCTCGAAGTCCACCAGCTTGACTTTGTCAGCGCGTACCTGAACGGCGAAATAGAAGAGGAACTATATATGGAAATACCGGACCATCTACCGAGTATACTGAGTGAGGCAGAACTACGAGGAATTCCCAAAAACAAGGTGCTCAAGTTGAAGAAGGCGTTGTACGGACTGAAGCAATCCGGACGCCAGTGGTTCACCAAACTCAATGAAAAGTTGAAGTGGGTTTCAAACAGTCAGAAGCCGATAACTGCGTGTATACGCTGCAAAATGGAGATGATGTCATAATCGTGGTGATATACGTCGATGATGTCATCATCGCTGCAAGCAATGTTGAGAAGATGAACGAAATCAAAAAGCAATTATCCAGTTTCGAAATGAAGGATCTTGGAAGAATTTACCATTGCCTTGGGATTCGGTTCATTCAAACCAACGACAGCATCACCATGGACCAAGAAAAATACACCGAGGAAGTGCTCGAAAAATTTAATATGGCTGACTGCAAGGCCGTAACAACTCCAATCAGTACGTCCGTGAAGTTATCCAAGGAAATGTGTCCAAGAAACGACGTCGAGCAAGAAGAGATGTCAAAAATACCATACCGAAGTCTGATCGGATCTCTTATGTATCTCGCAGTATCAACTCGTCCTGACATCGCCCATGCCGTCAGCGCCTTAGCACAGTATAATTCAGACTATGGACCCCCTTACGAAAAAGTAGTACTAGCAATCAGTACTCAGTACTGAGTGATCAGTACTCGTAGTATTGAGAGTATTAGTATGTTAATACTCATGAATACTGCAGAATGGTCAGTACTGTGTCTGTCAATGCTTACAGTACTGGCAGTACTACAAGCAATAATACTCATTAGTACTTCAAAGTATTGAAGTGGTCAGTACTTTATCAGATTAATATTCGGAGTACTATCATGATAGTACTGCCAGTACTGTAAGAACTAATAGGCACAGTACTGACCATTCTGCAATATTCATGAATATTAACATACTAATACTGTCAATACTACGAGTACTGATTGCTAGTACTACTTTTTCGTAACGTATCTTGAAAATATTAAATTAATAAAATACTAAATTAACACACTAAACTATCAATATGACGTTATTTTGATATCATCTTGACTTTTTGTTCTACTTGGATAGTACTGCGCAATTAGGGGAGAGTGGGCTCCCTTGAGCCACGGGGTCCAATGTGACAGTGCGAGTTTTCTGTATTAACGTTCTGCAAAATAGTGACGGTGGGTATAAAAACTTTCGTTTTCACAAAACATATAACTTCCATCAAAAAATTTTGCCGAAATAAGCACATATACTTTAGTTAAAGGCAGATATGTAATTGGAGCCTTGCAAAGTAAATTTTTACTTGTCATAACTTTTTGATATGTATAATATGGATTTCTAGGGATTCTACAGTTAAAAAAAAATTCATAAGACGTTCGTCGGGATCTAGGTTCAATACCAACGTGCGCACAAAAACGTTTAATTGTTCTGTATCTGAAATATTTACGATAAATAATATCGATGTTCAGTGGGGTCCAATGTGACTGTAGGGATATTGGCAACACTGAACCACACCTTTTACACTAGTTACACTCACGCTACACTTCCAACGCATTTGCTCATCTAGTTAAGTTAGTTACACACCGCCTTCCGAAGTAGATACTTCGCGCCAAGTCTTCTACAGATACAAGTCGTAACACGCGAACATACCAACTGTAAAGAGATTGAGAGTCATATTAAATAGTTATAGTTAAGATATATCTCGTCTCGTAATTAACCTTCTACCGCGCACAACCCTACAAATTGGTGACCCCGACGTGATCTCGACGTATAACAAAACGTCCGAGCTAATTCTTCGTAACGTTGTGCTGAGGTGGAATCTTCTCGTAACTTCGCGTACCGCGAATCGAGTTCCGCGTAGTCCGTCGCACCGCGTGCGCAGGGTAACTGCTTGTGTCGTATATTTTCTCGCGTCGTACGTTCACCCGCGTCGTGTATTCGCTCGGGTCGTTCAGATTCGCAAAAAACGCGGAAGTGCGTGACCGCGCGCCGGTAGATGAACGATAGACGCATTCTGAGATCTGGATTCTCGTACAATCCATCGGAAGTTACCGGAAGAAACATGAACGTGATGCATTCGCCACGGAAGAACGGACCAGACGAGCAGGCCGAGGGCAACGGACAACCCGATACCAGCCTCATCGAATTCGATAACGACGGCCGTATTAGAGAAGACGCGAAGAAAAACCAGCAAGAAGACCAAGGTAGCGAGGCCCCGAAAAAAGGAAACAACGCGGAAGCCACAACATCGAGGACGATAACATCGCAAGTACCACCTGAGTTGCTGTACCAATACATGCAGCCGCCAATGATGTACCCAGACAATTTGATGTACCGTAGATATAGCGAGTACAAGATAAATCTACGCAAATTTAAAGCCGGTACCAACGTGCGTGCATGGTTTGAAATTGCAGAAAATGAATTTCGCGATCGCAATACATCAGAAGCAGAGAAATTCACGGCGTTGGTATCCAGCCTAGATGACGAAGTCTACGAAAGTATGAGCAGTACGATCATCGGAATTCCCCGTGAAAATCGCTATCAAACACTCAAGTCGCTGCTGATTGAACATTATTCCTTAACGCGAGGACAAGAATTACGGAAGCTGCTATCCGGTCTAACAATTCAAGGAAAAAAACCGTCAAGACTACTCGCGGAAATGCGATCGCTAGCCGGCCCCGGAAGAATCGACGATGAAGATTTAAAAACGCTCTTTCTGGAATATCTCCCCAACGACGTACGCATGACATTACAAGTAGTACCGGGAGACCTTAACGCGTTAGCAGCCGTCGCAGACAAAATCATGGAACATCGACCGACAGTCGATAACCGCGAACTTGTAGCAATAAAAAAATCGAGCAATAACGACGAAACGGCAGCAGTCAATAAAGCAGAAACTGATCCTATGATCGCAGAACTGATTAAACAAGTAAGTAATTTAGTGACTCGCCGCAAGCCAACGTCTGATTCGCATTCACGTTCGCGCCCACGCTCGCGCCCTGACTCGCGTTCCAGGAATTCGTCACGTAGACGGTCGCGCGGACCTAAAATTTGTTTCTATCACATGCGGTTCGGAAGAAAAGCAAGAAAGTGTGCGGACCCATGTGATTGGCCAAAAGATACAGCCGATAAGCAAGACAAACAAACGACGGGAAACTAAAACAGCCGTCGTTGATATCGGCGGCAACGGACGGCACCAACTCATCTCGCCGACTTTTTGTCACGGATAAGATATCCGGACTTCGTTTCCTGATAGATACAGGAGCGGATGTCTCAGTCGTTCCACCACGTCCTTGGGACCCGGTCAGCCATAAACAAGGCACACTCTATGCCGCAAATGGTACACACATCAAGACATACGGCGAACGAGTAAAGATGCTAGATTTCGGACTCCGTCGACCAATTCGTTGTGTCTGTCTCATCGCCCAGGTGCCATACGCGATTATAGGAGCCGACGTTCTATACAAGCATAATCTCACTCTGAATCTTCGCTCGAAGATACTGGAAGACGCGGAAACAGGATTAACGGTCAAAACAACTATGGATAAAGCACCATTACAAGGAATATCCAGCTTCGATAAAACAGCTCCTATAACCGACATCCTAGCCGAATTCCCGGAGATTACCAAACCATCCACCGTCATCACGAATCCACGCCATACCGTTAAGCATCACATAGAAACGTCTGGACAGCCAGTATTTGAGCAACCACGACGTCTTCATCCCGATAAACTCAAAACGGCAAAGGCGGAATTTCAATTCATGATTGATTTAGGCTATTGCCGACCATCAAAAAGCCAATGGGCCAGTCCTCTTCACATGGTCAAGAAGAAAACGGCAGCTGGCGCCCGTGTGGCGATTACCGTCGGGTAAACGCACTAACACGACCCGACAGGTACCCAATCGCGCACGTTCAAGATTTTTCATCAATTCTACACGGGAAGAAAATTTTCTCGACCATCGATCTGACCAGAGCTTATCACCAAATACCAGTAGCTGACGAAGACATTCCTAAAACAGCCGTCACTACGCCTTTCGGACTTTTCGAATTCCTGGTAATGCCATTTGGTCTTAGGAACGCAGCCCAGACTTTTCAACGATTTATCAATCAAGTTTTGGCAGAGCTCGACTTCGTTTTCGCTTACATTGACGATCTTCTCATCGCTTCGTCATCTCTCGAAGAACATAAGCAACACCTGAAGATTATTTTCAATCGGCTGAGAGAGCACGGACTTCAAATCAACGTTGACAAATGTGTGTTCGGAGCAGAGTCGGTAAATTTCTTGGGTTATAAGATCTCCAGCAAAGGATCTGAACCGTTACCAGACAAAGTCAGAAGCGTCCTTGATTTTAAACGACCAGAGACGGTACAAGAACTCCGCAGATTTCTAGGAGCCGTTAATTTTTATCATCGATGTATCCCAAACGCCGCAGCTACGCAAGCGCCGTTGAATAATTACCTCAAAGACTCAAAAAAGAACGACAAACGACCAATAGAATGGACAGCAGAGGCCATCGAAGCTTTTAATAAAGTAAAGCAAGATCTGGCTAATGCAACGCAACTAGCGCATCCAGCGCCAAACGCTAAATTGCGAATTACGGCAGACGCTTCAGGGATCGCTATGGGGGCAGTGCTGGAACAATCGACAGATGACATCAACTGGCGACCCCTGGGATTTTTCTCAAAAAAGTTCACGCCAACTCAAACTAATTACAGTACTTATGACAGAGAGCTGACAGCAATCTACCAAGCAATCAAGTTCTACAGGCCTTGGATCGAAGGATGCGCAGACATCGAAATCAGGACGGATCACAAGCCACTGACGTATGCATTCCTGCAAAAGTCAGACAAGGCTTCTCCCAGACAACTCCGACAGCTCAGTTTGATCGGACAATTTACAACAAAAATCACCTACATCCAAGGGCAACAGAATACAGTAGCTGATGCTCTCTCCAGAATAGATGCACTGCGACTTCCATCGATCATCAACTTCGAAGATTTGTCCAAAGCGCAGCTTGAAGACGAAGAACTAACCACATTACTCAGAGACAACCAAACATCTTTGAAATTTCAAAAACTTACATTCGGTCCAGATCATCAAGCACTGTATTGCGACGTTTCAGCACACGATATCCGTCCCTTCGTACCGCAAGCGTTTCGACGTCAAGTATTCGACGCATTTCACGGCTTAAATCACCCCAGTGGGAAAATTACTACAAAGATTATCGGACAACGTTATGTCTGGCCATCGATGAGGAAAGATATCAGAGATTGGGCCAAGACCTGCATTCAATGTCAACGCGCGAAGATAGGATGCCACGTTCACCTACAACCAGAGACGTTCCCGCATACAGACTCACGTTTCGACCACGTGCATATCGATATAATCGGACCAATGACTCCCAGTGAAGGCAACGCATATTGTCTCACAATGATAGATAGATTTTCAAGGTGGCCGGAAGCAATACCTATTCCAAACCACCAAGCAGAGACGGTAGCCAAAGCCTTTTTCACACATTGGATTTCTCGTTTCGGCACACCGAAGATAATAACCACCGATCAAGGTTCCGAATTCGAGGGCAGATTATTCACAGCTTTAATTCAACTTGTTGGAGGCAAAAGAATCCGCACGACAGCGTATCATCCAGCCTCAAATGGACTCATCGAGCGCTGGCATCGTACACTAAAAACAGCTATCAAATGTCACGAAAACAAAAAATGGACAGAGGTACTTCCTGTTGTACTTCTCGGTCTCAGGACATGCTACAAGGAAGACATCAAAGCCTCACCAGCAGAATATTTGTACGGGACTACACTCAGAATTCCCGGAGAATTTTTCACACACGAAGATTTGCCAAATGATCCAAATTTCTTCCTGGAAGATTTTCGCATGCACATGCGGGCACTGAAACCTACTCCAGCAGCACACCACGGTCACAAGAAAACCTTTTGTTTCAAAAACCTATACTCATGCACTCACGTTTTTTTGCGACAGGAGGGCACAAGCAAAGGAACACTCGATAATCCATATTCAGGCCCACATCGCATCATTGAAAGAATCAACGATCGACTTTTCAAGGTTGATATCAATGGACAGCCAACCAACTTGTCTATTGAGCGACTTAAACCTGCGCATCTCGCATCAACGGAGATTGCGGAGGCAGAAAGACCTATGGAGCAAGGACAACCGGAGCAAACTACCAGTTCACCGAGTAGGAGTCAACCAACTGCCCAACAGTTAACTCCAGCAAGCAACAAAGGACAATCCGAGGGACCAAGGCAATATCCAGGAGCAAAGAAGAAAGTGCAATTCGATCTACCAAAGAGACATTAACATTTATTCATTTTAGTTTGTAACAGCAAACACCTCACTCAGGGGGGAGTACTGTAGGGATATTGGCAACACTGAACCACACCTTTTACACTAGTTACACTCACGCTACACTTCCAACGCATTTGCTCATCTAGTTAAGTTAGTTACACACCGCCTTCCGAAGTAGATACTTCGCGCCAAGTCTTCTACAGATACAAGTCGTAACACGCGAACATACCAACTGTAAAGAGATTGAGAGTCATATTAAATAGTTATAGTTAAAATATATCTCGTCTCGTAATTAACCTTCTACCGCGCACAACCCTACATGACGCAGGTTGATGGGGTCCTCTGTGCCACGCTTACAGAACTACCTAACCTACCTACGTGACAGCGCAAGTTTCCGTAGTGTGTTTCGATCGCGGAATAGTAAATGTTAGTGCCTAAATTTTCCTATAAAATGAAATAATTTCCATCGATAATCATATCCACACTTTCATTTTCTCTTTTTTTCACCCTTTAGTTACAGATCACATGAAATCGAGTCGCTGTGAGGCAATATTCGTTGATCTCTGCTAGGTTACGACAAAAAGTGAGGTTATAGGACTTTGTTTTCAGTTTTCAATTTCTTAGGTCATCTGATGAAACAAATATGACACGATTATTGATAAATTGGTTCTCTAGCACAGTCTTGGTTTTTCAATTGACCAAAGATTTGTAATAAACAGAATTTAAACAGATCTCTTCTACGTGTCACAGGGTACCCTACCTTTCACATTACATGTCACAGTGTACCCTACGCTATGGCTCAATCGACCCCACGCGTGGGGTCCACTGTGACAAACGCAGCATTTCGAAATATCATTATTTTTGCAAAATATTTCTGAAAATTTACTTCTTAAATCATTTACAAACAAAGTTTATTATATTAAATATCGAATAGTCTCATTTATATTATAATAAAGTTATTAAAATTTTTAAATTCACATTTTTAATGTGATTTGAAAAAACGTGGTTCAAGGGTGCCCACTCTCCCCTACTGCGCCTGTACCACACGTTAGTATCCCACGAGTATTCGATAAGTACTAAAAGAGAACTGAAGGGAGTACTGGAGGGAGTACTGGCGGGAGTACTGGAAGGAGTACACTGGGGAGAGTACTGGATGGAGTACTGGGGGAGTACTGGGGGGAGTACTGGAAAAAGTACTGGAGGGAGTACTGGAGGGAGTACTAGAGGGAGTACTGGAGGGAGTACACTAGAGGAAGTACCGAGAAGGGAGTACTGAATGAGTAGTGGATGAGTACTGGGAAGGAGTACTGACGAAGTCAGTATGGTCGAATTTAGTAGTACTTTGAGTACTTATGTCTCCAGTACTTTCACCAATACTTTTTCCAGTATTAAAACCAGTACTACTTTTTCATAAGGGCCTGAACACTGGAAAGCGGCAAAACGTGTCCTTCGGTATCTTCAAGGAACGAAACGCGCTAAATTGGTATTCAAGAAGACGACTGAACCTCTAGTTGGGTTTGCTGACGCAGATTGGGGTGCAGATGTAGACCACCGGCGTTCTTACACAGGCTACGTATTCAAAATGGCAAACACAGCAATTAGTTGGATGTCACGCAAGCAGAAGTCTGTGGCGATGTCAAGCACAGAAGCTGAGTACGTCGCCCTGTCGGAAGCGGCCAAGGAGGCTGTACACTTAAGAGCGTTCTTATCAGGGATCATAAGTAAACAGCCAGCAACAACAATCTACAACGACAATCAAGGAACTGGCAACATGGCTCGAAACCCTGTCCTGCACAAACGAGCCAAACATATTGATCTCCGCTATCACTTCATTCGTGAAGTAATCAAAAGGAAGGAAATAAAAGTGGAGTATCTCCCAACCGAAGAGATGACGGCGGGCGTGCTCACGAAAGGGTTAAATACAACCTTGCATCGAAATTGTATCAAGAACATGGGCATGGAGCACTAACTCTCATTCCTTTTGTTGTCTTGTTCGCTCTGTTACAGGTATCTTTTTGAGAGTAAGTGTTGGAGAATCAAAAAGCTCCCGCACATGAACCAAGCCGTGCATGCATTACGAGCGTGCCCTAAGGACGCAGCGCGCAGCCACGCGAGGGAACTACTTGCGTATCACTACGCCGTCTATCCCCCCTCCCCTGACATATATATATGTATCCCGATCTCGAGCAAGCTCTCTCTGTATCTGACCGCCGCCGTGTAATAAATTCGTTAAACGTATTCGCAATTGCGTCCCTATTTCCCACAAATAAAAATTTAATTTGTTGTTATTGCTAATTTCGTGAATAATAAAAAAATAAAAAATAAATTTTTTTTGCCGATTCCTGCTTAACAGTACAAAATGTGTAATATCAGTACAAAATTACCTTTTTCAAAAAAGTTAAAAAAACGCCAAGTACACGCAATGTATTTTGTAAATTCAAAAATTAAACCTAAGTGGTAGCTTTATATTTAATTCTCCTTAACAAAATTATATCACAAAATTATGTTACCTAACTCAACCCAAGTGACATGTATTTCAAAAAAAGATGTGAAATCTTTAAATTGCGCCAATTGCAAAGAGAATATGTATATTGCTTTGAAAAATTATTGTTGTGCAACTACTTTGATGAAAAAATAAAACCCAAGTGGTATATATCTTTGTGTTCCCATTTAAGGGTCTTCCTATTCCAACCCAAGTGGTAATAGCTTCTTAATATTCTTCTTCAATATATAAATATATATGATTATATGTTATTATATATGAAATTTGGTACTTTATATAAAATTATATATGGGTCCACATATATATCATTATATATGAGCATATATAATTCTAAATATAATTAGATATGAACAATAGATCATATATGCACTCATGTATGGATACATATAAGATTCATATGGAAGTATATATAACCCTATATGATTATATATAATTTCATGTAGCGTTATATATAAAAAGCAAAATTTCCGTACTTATATATGATATTATATACAATTATATATGACTATATATAATATTACACTTTTAAATTCGGATTATCCGATAGATGGCATCCGATAGGATTAAGAGAGCGCCGCCGCCTGCGCGAAAGATGATAAAGCGTCAAAAGAATTCGTTCTCTCAGCAGAAGAGTGGAGAATAGAAAACTTCTCAAAAGAATAAAAATCCGAGGGCGGAGAGGAATAAGAGTTAATACCTCCCTTTACTATATCTCTCGCGTTCAAAAGAGAGATATTTTTGTAGGCTGCTATCATCCTAATCTACTCCTTCTAGCGAGATAGCTCCGGACATGACGGAGAAGTGGTATGATGATCAAAATTCCTTTCCCTTCCTCGGGAAGGGTATTTCGCACCTTAAGAGACGAAGGAGACGACAAAGGAGAAGGATCGCTATCCTTAGTAGCACGCTTCATCATATAATCCCTTTTGATCGACGGACAGGGCATCTGAGGAACATTTATACAACAGGCCCCGGCAGACATCCGAGAAGGATGCCCGCCAGTTTACCTGAGCCTTGTAAAAGGGCACATCCTGATCTGTAGGATCAGGCTGCGAGTTCACCAAAGGCATTTCCATGGTCGTTCCCGATTCTTGAATCAGAGAATCAAGAGTGACTCGAACCTCCTCATCATCGACATCGACATCCATATAGCGTCGCCGCGAACGATACCCTTCGAATCACGTCGTGTACCAGATACCGACATGTCAAAACCTGTCCGGGATGTTCTAAAAAAAGAAGGGGGAGGAAAAGTGAAGGAATGAGAAAGAAAAGAAAAAGGAATAAAGGGAGTAAGGAGGAAATTACTAAGCAAAAATAAAGGAAAGCAATGCGTAGAAAAATTAAGGAAGGAAGGAAGGAAAATTAATGAGAAGGGGGAGAAAAATTGTGCAGATAACACAAGGACAAAGAAAAGGAAATCAAGATGGCCGACTTATCCACATGAAAGTCGGTTAACTGTAAGAAGATATCTCGGCCGCAAGACTCGATCTATAAGCTGCACAAATCCACAAGGCCGCACTCGCGAAGCCGGATACAATTAATAATGCGAAAAAAACTTTGTTTAGCCCAGAAATAGACTAATTACTTAAGACTGTCGGGAATTCTCACAAACACGTCATGCTACGAGATTCAAACCGACTCTCCCCCCCCCCCCCCGATTATTACTGTCGGAGTCACAACAAAGATTTTTGCCTAGGGTTCTTCTAATCAGAGTCTGGCCATACGGTAGCAACTTTTGATTAGTTCGTCATTTCTTGGCAAAAGCAAGAGAAACAGAAAGAGAAAGAGCTAGAAAAGAGACAAAGAGATAGAAAGAAAGAGAAAGTGAATGTATATCCTTATCTCTCGCAGAATTTTGCCAGAATTGCAAGTTGGCAAACTCTAATTTTTATCAAGAGGGCCGCAAAAAAAATATCAAAGGAGAATATATGAACACCAACACCTTGTTACGGCTCCACGCTCCATCTTCCTTTGATTGAAAAATATCAAAATTCGGAAAAGTCGTGGGTTAGCAGCCTAAGTGCTAGGCGTGTGAACGAAGGATCCCGAGTTCGAGCCCCGGTTGGCTTCGTTAATTTTTTCCGTCTCCTACAGCAGTAATGAAATCAACTGTTTGGATTCGCTACCGCTTACGTTATGTCTTAAGTTCTTGACTGTAATTGGCTAATTTTCTTACTGCTTAAGTTTTTCTATGTGCCCGGGCCTTTATGTGTCATTTTTAATTTTTTAAAGAAAAATCCTTTTTTTATTGTATAATCTTTTCTATTAATTAATTTGAACAACTTTTGTGTAAAACATTTTTTTATTTATCTAATATTTTTTGAAATATTTAAGGAAAACTTGGTAACTTTTTCAATATTTAGCTTATGACTTCGATAATATTGTAAAAAAAAAAATCAGAATAAGACTAGTAATTTATTTTAGTTTTTTGGACGCTGAATACGACCCCGTTTGCCAAATTGCTCTGTCACGTCATAATTTTGAGATATTTGTAGTTAAAGTTACAAAAAGGGCTATTTTCACGTACTTTGTCATATTATAACTACGATATATGACGTGCTAGAGAAATTTTATTACAATCAAAATTAAGTATGTTATTAGGACTTTCAGCCCTCAAAAGGAATTTTTTGTATCCGCTATGGTTAACAAGATATTCATGGTTATACATGGGGTCTATTGCGAAAAAGTTGTGAATTAGATCATTGACGATTTACCAAATAGCTTTCAATTATGTTTATTTAAACTTAAGGGTTTTTTAAGTCGCTGAATACGAATCCAATGTCAAAATTGACAAATTCTAAATGGAAGATAAAAATTAATTTATGTTTAAATTATAGTAAATAATCTTGTATAAGAAATTTTTCACACATTATTTAAATTTGATATCTAAATTGACATCGGACTTTCTTATTTAGCGACCTAAAGAATCTTTAAGTTTAAATAAACATAATTGAAAGCTATTTTATAGTAAATCGTCAATGATCTAATTCACAGCTTTTCCGCAATAAACCCCATGTTCAAGCCGTTCAAGAACGTTCTCCGGAAAATCGATTTTCTCTAGATTTTCTTGAAACTATGAATATACGTTAATTTAGGTGTGCTTTATGCGTGGTATAAATTTCAGTACCTCTTGCGGTATTAAAAATCGAGATACTGATGTGAGTTTCAAAGTTTCAACTTTTAACATGGTTCCTATTCCGAGCTATTGTGAAAGAGACATTATAATGAATTGTGAAAAAAGTTTTCTCTAAATGTTTTTGAAAAACTAGTGTTGTGACGGAAGGAGCGAGATTACTGGGAATTAATGCCATACTTATATGTTCGTTAAACGTACTTATATGTATGCTTTATTTCTATGTATCACAGAACAACAACCTAGATGGCTAACATTAGGCGATTTTTGGCGTGACACTGGTATAAGCAACCAAAGGGTACCAAACTGCACCAGAACCAATAGCAACCACCGATAGCAACTTTGGTATATGTACCAAACCATACCAAACGATTGCCAAAAATCGCTTATACTCGATATAATGTTAGTGGCGCTAATTCGCAAACTCTGTGATAGGTGTCGTTACTATAGTTCTCCCACGCTTATTGACTTCGTTACCGGAATCCTATCGTTAATTAAGGCCATTGCACGTAACAAAAATTTAGTCACAACTATAAGGCCGTAAGAAAACTGACCAATCACTATACCTTATTTTTCGACCATAAGGAAAATACTCGACTGCGATTGGTCAATTTTCTTATGGCCTTACGATTACGATAAAATTTTGTTACGTGCAATGGCCTTTACTGTTATTTATTTTAGGTTATATAGTCACGAAGGTATCCCGGTGGCCGTCGTTCTTTGTTTGATCGACGAACCTGAAAAGTGAAAATTTCATGTAACTATCTCTTTCTATTGGTGTTGAATAGTGTTGTGGATTATGTAGCAAGGATCAGATAGGCAGGCTTCAATATATAAAACTTAGGCCGGTATTCATAGTCAGATCTTATTTCAAGACCGTCTTAAGTAATATCTTAAGATGCTAATACGACTCTGTGATTGGTTAATGACATCTTGAGATTGTACTTAAGACGGTCTTAAATATAAGAACCAACTATGAATACCGGCCTTAGTATATTTAATTACAGAAAACCGTTTCACACAAGAGGCATAGAACCTTACACGTATATAACCTTGCACGTATATATCCTTACACGTATTGTCTTTGATATATATGCAAATTTCAGTCTTTGTTACGTGACAGTAGGACAAAAGCTATATCTAACCGAACCAAGAAGGCGGACTCTAGTTAGTGAACTAAACCTACAAAGATAGCACATGGGAACGTGCGCTTATTGGTCGAGCCATCTTGATGCGGAAGATTTCTGTTCACAACACTTCCTCCAAGCTTCTGCATCCAATATTCTGTCGCAGTCTGTTAAAACGCACGTGCTCCAAAGGCTTCGTCAGGATATCAGCAAGCTACAACTTTCCATCAACATGTTGGAGGTTAATGGTACCCTCCAAATATCTTTCTCGAACATAGAAGTGGCGTACTTCTATGTGCTTACTTCGCTTATGGAATTCGGGGTTCTTAGCGAGTTTAACAGCACTGGCGCTATCAACAAACAAGGTCGGCAAGCAACTTTCACCGAGCAATTCATGTAACAAGTGTTTTAACCAAACAGCTTCCTTAGCTGCTTCACTAGCTGCCATAATCTCTGCTTCGGTTGTAGAGAGAGCCACCGAACGTCGACCCATTGTCCGTCGAGGATCAGCTGGCGCAGGAACAGCACGTCGTCGCTGTACTGGCCGTTTATCACGCCGGTCTCGCACTCGAGCGAGAGCTGCGAGATGTGAAGGTCGCGGCTGTGGAGAAACTCCAAGGTCAGTCGCACCACGTCCTCCTCGCGCAGCGTCAGGTGCGCCGCCGGCATCACGTATCGAATACACAACCGCTGATCGAGGCGAAAAAACGTCAAGATCGCGCGCGCGCGCGCACACACACACACGTTACACGTTCCGCGGAGACCGCTCGCGGCGCACTGCCGCGCGATGGCGCCCGCGCGTCGCCGCCATCTTGGATCGATCGCCGCCGCCGAACTTTGCAGTTTACTTGTCCATGAGACTGCGCCTCCTGCATACAATGCCACAACTCCACTAGTTGAACGTCGCGTTTTGACATCACCAGCAAAGTCGGCATCACTATATACTTTCAGACCTTCTTGACTTTTGTAGGTAATACCGTGGCTTGTAGTTCCTTTCAAGTATTTGAAGATTTTCTTCACATTATTCCAATCGCTTCTGGTTGGCTGATGAAGAGCACGAGCTGCTTTGCCTACAGCAAATGCAATGTCGGGACGTGTCGCTGTCATCAAGTACATCAGACTTCCCACAGCTTCTTGGTAGGGAACATGATCGTCGAGATTCTCAGTTGATGCAGCTTCTTCACGACCAACAGGAGTGTATACAGCATTGCATTCATCCATTCGGAATTTTTTCAAAATTTTCTTTATGTAGCCTCGCTGGGAGATAGTAATTGAACCATCTTTCTGACGAGCAATATTTAGTCCGAGAAAGGTTTCTAGATTGCCCATTGTAATCTTGAATTCTTGCTGAAGAAGTTCAAGAAATGACTGAACTTCGGAATCGTTGCTTCCGACAATCATACCATCATCCACGTATATTGCAACATAAAGAAAGTTTCCGTTGCGCTCACGATAAAATAGACATGGATCTGCATTGCTATTTTTCATGCCAGCCTTCTTCATAAAGTTGACAAAGCGTTTATTCCAGCAACGTGGAGCCTGCTTCAATCCATATAGGCTCCTTTTCAGCAGACACACACGTCCTGTTCTATCTTCGAAACCTTCTGGCTGTTCCAGGTATACTTCCTCCTCAAGTGAACCGTACAGGAAAGCCGTCTTCACGTCAAATTGCTTCAGACTCATATTCTTTGCAGCAGCAACTGCAAGAAGAGTTCTTACCGTGTCATACCTGGCGACTGGACTAAAAGTTTCGTCGTAGTCGATTCCTGATTTCTGAACATATCCTTTTGCGACCAGACGAGCTTTATAGCGAATATTTCCATTATTTTCTTCCTTGACGCGAAAAACCCAGCGATTTTTAAGTATTCTTGCATTAACAGGCCTTTTCACGAGAACCCAGGTTTTGTTTTCAGCCAAGGAGTTCAATTCGTCCTTCATAGCTGCTAGCCAAGACTTTCGATCTTCCGACTCAATTGCTTCGTGGTACGATCTTGGAAGGCTTGTATCTTGCGCAAGACATACATATTCTCTGCTTGTCATCCATCCTGGTCTCTTTCTTGCACGCTTGCTACTGGAAGAAGAGGCTTTATCTTCTAATTCTTCGCTGAACACAGAGGCATATTTCTTCTGTGTCTCCGGTGTCTTCTATTTCGCTCTGCATTTCAGTTTGACTCGAAGAGTGCTTATACTCAACAAGTACTTCAACCGCATCATTGCTCTTGTTGCAAACGACTTCTGGTTTAAAACGAACGTCATGAGTGCATATAATTTTATTCTGTGAAGGAATCCAGATTCGATATCCATCTCGTTTATTAACGTAACCGACAACATGTCCTTTTAGTGCTTTATCGTCGAACTTGGATCGAAACTGCTTTTGGACGTGTACGTAGCATTCTGTACCAAAAATTTTTAGGTGATTTAAGCTTTCAAGTTCCTTTCCGAACCACAATTCGTACGGCGATTTTTTTATCAATTCTAGTTTTTTCAGTATGATTTAGTATATAGGTAGCTGTATTGCATGCCTCTGCCCACAAAAATCTCGGTAACTTACTTGGATTTAACATAGAACGCGCTGCCTCGACGATAGTGCGATTCTCGCGCTCTGCCGATCCATTTTGCTGCGGCGTATACGCTGGAGTTACTAATTGTTCAATTCCATGTTTGCTGAGCAGAGTAGAGACATCCTTATTGTCAAACTCCTTTCCACCGTCGCATCGGAGCCGTTTCACAACATGACCATTGGTTTTAGCTTCATTCAGGAACTGTTTTAACACTCCGCATACTTCACTCTTCTTTGTTAAGAAGAAGATCCGCCGAAACTTGCTAAAATCATCCTTGAAGTAGACAAAATATCTTGATCTTCCTAAGGAAGCAGTTGACATGGGCCCGTTTACATCTGCGTGAATCAATTCGCCGACATTTTCCGATTGATTTGGACGATTTCTAAACGGCAGACGATGCATCTTTCCCAATGCGCAACTATCACAAAAACTTTCGTCCGTACTAGTCACATTAATGTCATGCGCTTTAAGACTTCTTTGACATGGCGTTTGTTTTGATGGGCTAACCGTTCGTGGAATATGTCGGTGCTACTTGCTAAGTTGACTTGTTCTTTGGGCTTTGTAACCTTCAAGTTTAATACATATAATCCGTTCGAAAGGTGACCCGTGGCGCGAATGCCTTGATCGTTTACAGAGCGTATACAAACTTGCTTCTTATCAAGTGTCACACTGAAACCCTTTTGACCGCTTTTACCGAAAATAGATTTGCGCTGGCGTCCGGAACGTACCGTACATTGTTGAGTTCAGCGTCATGCCATGAATCATTGTAGTGCAATTTAATATTGACTAAGCCTTGACCGTGGGCCTTTATTACAACATCACGTTTTCCGAGTGAGATTGTTTCTGGTACAGTAAATTCTTCGTATGATGCAAAGTTCTGTTTCTTCGGGGTGATATGGACTGAAGCTCCACTGTCACAATACCAATCTTCTGAATTCTTGACATCCGTTGATGCTCCTAAGACGTATGCCATAAATGCAACCTTGTTTTTATCAGGTTTATCAGGTTTTTCCTTCAATTCTGGACATTCAGCAGCCCAATGACCAAGCTGTTTGCATTTATTACAAGGAAACTTCTGTTTTGCACGATTTGCTTCTTTAGCAGATTTTTCAATGCGCTTATCACGATAAGAGTCTTGCTTCCCATTGCGCTGTGAAACGAACGCAGACTTGCTTTCACTTTTCTGGGAGTCCCTCAGTTTAATATTGCACAACTTTTCAATCAATAGATTTAGAGTTTGTTGATCAGACGGAATCGTGTCCCAGACGTCCTTGAAATTTGTGTACTCCTTTCCTAGAGTTGACAGAATCCTTCCATTTAACATACGCTCAGACAGCCTGTTCTCTTGATTTTTCTCAAGCTCTGCGTTTAAATCGACAAACAGTTTCTGCAATTTTGCGATGTGAGTGCTCATATCATCACCTTCTTCGCGCTCAGCCTTGAAAAACATTTCAATTAGCATGTTTAATCTTTGAGTAGAACTGCGTTCAAAACGCGCACAAAGCTTTATCCATATTTCATTTGCTGTTTTACATGTCAAAACAAGTTCTGCTACGGATTTATTTAATGCGCATGCAATGTAACTTGCCGCTTTTGCATCATCTTCTTGCCACTTTTCGACCGCGATCTTCTGTTCATTGGTTGGTGCAGCATTCAGTTGTGGACATAGACGAGTCCCGTAAACAATACTTTCGAGCGCATTTGCACGAAATATGTGTCCCATATGCCATTTTCACTTCGCCCAATCCTCTGGACCACTGAGTTTTTCAACAAAAGCCCTTTGATCCGCGAAGGATGCCATTTCTTGCGAGCAGACCCTTTACTACAGAATAACAACACTGCGCGGATTGCGTGCTGTGCCCATAACCTGTTGTGGATTATGTAGCAAGGATCAGATAGGCAGGCTTCAATATATAAAACTTAGTATATTTAATTACAGAAGACCGTTTCAAGAGGCATAGAACCTTACACGTATATAACCTTGCACGTATATATCCTTACACGTATTGTCTTTGGTATATATGCAAATTTCAGTCTTTGTTACGTGACAGTAGGACAAAAGCAATATCTAACCGAACCAAGAAGGCGGACTCTAGTTGAACTAAACCTACAAAGGGCCGAGCCATCTTGATGCGGAAGATTTCTGTTCACAACAAATAGAAAGAGATAAACTTTTCACTTTTCACGTTTCCGTCCTAGGGGAAAAGATACATGATCGATCCCCAGATCCTTCTCTTCTTCTATTGTTAACATCAGGGTTTGACTGGCTGATTGGAATCCCATACAGCACAAAATATTTTTTAGGAAGATTAAAATAATTCACAAAAATATTTAGAATGTTTCTATGTCCGCCAGATCATATCAGAAAAATATTTTCAAAAATATTTTTATAATATTGCAAATAAATATATTCAATAATAATTGTCAAATCTTTTAGAAATATTACTTCAAAAAATAAAATATGTTTAACCGAATCAGCAATAATTGTGTGTTTCATGTTTGAAAGATTTTTTTAATATCTGTAAAATATATTGCTTTTGTGAATTAAGAATTAAAAAAAAACAAAAAAAAAAGAAAATACATTTATTATATATATGTCGTGTGCATACAGCCGCCCGGTCACCCATCCGAGTCAGTACCGCACCTAACGTCGCTTGACATCGATGATCGAACGGACTAGTGGCGATCCTTTGATTCTGACGCTTCCTTGTTGCTTATACTCCTATATAACATATCTTTAAAGTGTTCAAAAATCGTGTAATGATAATAACCGGTAAATATTAAAAATAATAACGCAAGTACAATAATTATTAATATGAAATTTGTATATTTAACATAATATAATATTAATATAATAACGTTAACAACATGCATGATAACGCCTAAAAACGCTACCTGACAAAATAAAGAATTTATTTAATGAATTGAATCAAAGTTGAAAAATAATTAGGAATCAAATTTAAAGAAACATAAATCTAAAAAAAAAATATTCTTTATGTATGTGTGTGCATATATGTTCACGGAGTAAGTTATAAGTTATAGTACTATAGTTTCAATTATTCTTATATTATTTCTGCAATGTTGTTCTAATATTTCAACGAAATGTTGCAATTGTCTCTACAACATTAGGGGAGACCGGGGCCTAACCGTCGCCGGGGTTGAACCGTCAAATCAAATATCTCGGAACCTGTATATTGTGCGAACTCGCTATTAACATTGTAAACGCTGCTTATGGTACCCATGTGACCAACGGAGTTTCGGCAGGTTATCTGCCGTGTTATGATTTTTACGAGGGCAAACGTGTTTTCGGAAGGTGAAAGTGAAATTTTCTGCGCGTGGAAATTTTGTAATATCTGCAATAATATTTGCTCTCCAAATCTCAAAGTACGTGATTATAAAGAGTAATGCATGCTGAACACGAATCCAGTGTAGTTTTTTCATTATCGTTGATGTCTAATATTTCGTGGGCGATCAAACCTGAAACTTGTGCTTGGGGCTTATCCGTCAGTAAGCACCCGGGGTTTATCCGTCAGTCTCGTCACTGTGGCGCGCCGGGCGCACGACTTCGGCTCACGGCGATTTCAGGTTAGGTTTCCCTCGAGCGTGATTCTGTCTTCCCTTGCACATGCGTCAGTTTGTATAGGAGGGAAATGGTACGCACGTATCGTCGCAAAACGGGTGTTTTGGCCGACCGAAAAGATGGCGGACCGTTGTTTTCGAGATCGCTCGCGTTCACGGCACGTCGGCGAGGTACGGCGAGACACGGCACGGCTCTGAGATCCCGCGATTTCCGCGCGAGAGTTGACATGCCGCGCGCGCGGTAGATCGTTACGACTCCCGGCCGCGGTAAATCGTCGTTGTTGGTCGTTGTGTCAGTGACAGTCGCGCGTGCGACCGCATCGTCTAGCGTTCGCCGCATCGTCTAGCGTTCGCCGCATCGTCTCGGCGTCATTGTCGCCACCGTTGTAGTGGTGGTGGTGTCGGTGGTGGTGGTGGTCGTCGTCGTCGTCGTCGTCGTCGTCGTCGTCGTCGTCGTCGTCGTCGTCGTCGTCGTCGTCGTCGTCGTCGTCGTCGTCGTCGTCGTCGTCGTCGTCGTCGTCGTCGTCGTCGTCGTCGTCGTCGTCGTCGTCGTCGTCGTCGTCGTCGTCGTCGTCGTCGTCGTCGTCGTCGTCGTCGTCGTCGTCGTCGTCGTCGTCGTCGTCGTCGTCGTCGTCGTCGTCGTCGTCGTCGTCGTCGTCGTCGTCGTCGTCGTCGTCGTCGTCGTCGTCGTCGTCGTCGTCGTCGTCGTCGTCGTCGTCGTCGTCGTCGTCGTCGTCGTCGTCGTCGTCGTCGTCGTCGTCGTCGTCGTCGTCGTCGTCGTCGTCGTCGTCGTCGTCGTCGTCGTCGTCGTCGTCGTCGTCGTCGTCGTCGTCGTCGTCGTCGTCGTCGTCGTCGTCGTCGTCGTCGTCGTCGTCGTCGTCGTCGTCGTCGTCGTCGTCGTCGTCGTCGTCGTCGTCGTCGTCGTCGTCGTCGTCGTCGTCGTCGTCGTCGTCGTCGTCGTCGTCGTCGTCGTCGTCGTCGTCGTCGTCGTCGTCGTCGTCGTCGTCGTCGTCGTCGTCGTCGTCGTCGTCGTCGTCGTCGTCGTCGTCGTCGTCGTCGTCGTCGTCGTCGTCGTCGTCGTCGTCGTCGTCGTCGTCGTCGTCGTCGTCGTCGTCGTCGTCGTCGTCGTCGTCGTCGTCGTCGTCGTCGTCGTCGTCGTCGTCGTCGTCGTCGTCGTCGTCGTCGTCGTCGTCGTCGTCGTCGTCGTCGTCGTCGTCGTCGTCGTCGTCGTCGTCGTCGTCGTCGTCTCGTCGTCGTCGTCGTCGTCGTCGTCGTCGTCGTCGTCGTCGTCGTCGTCGTCGTCGTCGTCGTCGTCGTCGTCGTCGTCGTCGTCGTCGTCGTCGTCGTCGTCGTCGTCGTCGTCGTCGTCGTCGTCGTCGTCGTCGTCGTCGTCGTCGTCGTCGTCGTCGTCGTCGTCGTCGTCGTCGTCGTCGTCGTCGTCGTCGTCGTCGTCGTCGTCGTCGTCGTCGTCGTCGTCGTCGTCGTCGTCGTCGTCGTCGTCGTCGTCGTCGTCGTCGTCGTCGTCGTCGTCGTCGTCGTCGTCGTCGTCGTCGTCGTCGTCGTCGTCGTCGTCGTCGTCGTCGTCGTCGTCGTCGTCGTCGTCGTCGTCGTCGTCGTCGTCGTCGTCGTCGTCGTCGTCGTCGTCGTCGTCGTCGTCGTCGTCGTCGTCGTCGTCGTCGTCGTCGTCGTCGTCGTCGTCGTCGTCGTCGTCGTCGTCGTCGTCGTCGTCGTCGTCGTCGTCGTCGTCGTCGTCGTCGTCGTCGTCGTCGTCGTCGTCGTCGTCGTCGTCGTCGTCGTCGTCGTCGTCGTCGTCGTCGTCGTCGTCGTCGTCGTCGTCGTCGTCGTCGTCGTCGTCGTCGTCGTCGTCGTCGTCGTCGTCGTCGTCGTCGTCGTCGTCGTCGTCGTCGTCGTCGTCGTCGTCGTCGTCGTCGTCGTCGTCGTCGTCGTCGTCGTCGTCGTCGTCGTCGTCGTCGTCGTCGTCGTCGTCGTCGTCGTCGTCGTCGTCGTCGTCGTCGTCGTCGTCGTCGTCGTCGTCGTCGTCGTCGTCGTCGTCGTCGTCGTCGTCGTCGTCGTCGTCGTCGTCGTCGTCGTCGTCGTCGTCGTCGTCGTCGTCGTCGTCGTCGTCGTCGTCGTCGTCGTCGTCGTCGTCGTCGTCGTCGTCGTCGTCGTCGTCGTCGTCGTCGTCGTCGTCGTCGTCGTCGTCGTCGTCGTCGTCGTCGTCGTCGTCGTCGTCGTCGTCGTCGTCGTCGTCGTCGTCGTCGTCGTCGTCGTCGTCGTCGTCGTCGTCGTCGTCGTCGTCGTCGTCGTCGTCGTCGTCGTCGTCGTCGTCGTCGTCGTCGTCGTCGTCGTCGTCGTCGTCGTCGTCGTCGTCGTCGTCGTCGTCGTCGTCGTCGTCGTCGTCGTCGTCGTCGTCGTCGTCGTCGTCGTCGTCGTCGTCGTCGTCGTCGTCGTCGTCGTCGTCGTCGTCGTCGTCGTCGTCGTCGTCGTCGTCGTCGTCGTCGTCGTCGTCGTCGTCGTCGTCGTCGTCGTCGTCGTCGTCGTCGTCGTCGTCGTCGTCGTCGTCGTCGTCGTCGTCGTCGTCGTCGTCGTCGTCGTCGTCGTCGTCGTCGTCGTCGTCGTCGTCGTCGTCGTCGTCGTCGTCGTCGTCGTCGTCGTCGTCGTCGTCGTCGTCGTCGTCGTCGTCGTCGTCGTCGTCGTCGTCGTCGTCGTCGTCGTCGTCGTCGTCGTCGTCGTCGTCGTCGTCGTCGTCGTCGTCGTCGTCGTCGTCGTCGTCGTCGTCGTCGTCGTCGTCGTCGTCGTCGTCGTCGTCGTCGTCGTCGTCGTCGTCGTCGTCGTCGTCGTCGTCGTCGTCGTCGTCGTCGTCGTCGTCGTCGTCGTCGTCGTCGTCGTCGTCGTCGTCGTCGTCGTCGTCGTCGTCGTCGTCGTCGTCGTCGTCGTCGTCGTCGTCGTCGTCGTCGTCGTCGTCGTCGTCGTCGTCGTCGTCGTCGTCGTCGTCGTCGTCGTCGTCGTCGTCGTCGTCGTCGTCGTCGTCGTCGTCGTCGTCGTCGTCGTCGTCGTCGTCGTCGTCGTCGTCGTCGTCGTCGTCGTCGTCGTCGTCGTCGTCGTCGTCGTCGTCGTCGTCGTCGTCGTCGTCGTCGTCGTCGTCGTCGTCGTCGTCGTCGTCGTCGTCGTCGTCGTCGTCGTCGTCGTCGTCGTCGTCGTCGTCGTCGTCGTCGTCGTCGTCGTCGTCGTCGTCGTCGTCGTCGTCGTCGTCGTCTCGTCGTCGTCGTCGTCGTCGTCGTCGTCGTCGTCGTCGTCGTCGTCGCTCCGTACAAAGCGACGTAAATCACAGAATCCCTGGGTCCTGACGGAGCGATTCCGACGACGTGTCGTCGTCGGCGCGAGAACGCCGTCGATTCCCGTCGACAAGGAGCAACTCAAGAAGGCAGTTCTTGCGGTGAGAAAAGATAAAATAAAAAAATGCCACACAAACAGAACCGCAGCCTTCGACGAGCAGTGGGCGTAAATCGAAATCAAGGAAGCAGCAGCGGTTGGATTCTGACGAAGACTTGGATAATACGTGCTGCGTGTGCTCAAAGAAGTTGACAATAAACAGAGCATATGGGAAACAGTGCATTGCGTGCGAGCGTAGGGCACACAACACATGCGTGCGCTTGTCAGGTTCTGTATTCACGTGCCTAAAATGTTTTATGGAATAGGTAAAACAATTATTTTTTAATAAATTTTTATATTTTTCTCTTAAAAAACAATTATTAAAATGTATCCTATCATTTTTCAGGATTAGATGTATGTATATGTATTGAAAATGCAGTGTGACGGATAAACCCCGGGGGGGGGGGGTGACGGTTAAACCCCGGCATTTTTGAGATTTCAATTTTTCCACCGTTGTCGTTTTTGCTCTATACCGGTTAAACAAAGCGACGTAGATAAAAGTTTCCTATATAAATTTTGTAGCTAAAGGTTCACTCTTTACAGTGGTATACCACTTTTAACTAAAATTATTTATTTACTTGTTAAAAATCGGCACCGAAAAAAAACTGACGGTTAGGCCCCGGTCTCCCCTACATTGCAACTTGTAACGTTCCTGCAATGTCTTGCAAGCTTCTATGCTGTATGGGTCTGTTTAAATTAAGAAAAACTCAAAAAATGAAAATAAAATTATCGTGTACCAAATTTGGTCTTAAAATGACGTCTAATTCATGTCCTTTTCATGACCACAATAGGACGCCAAATACACGTCATATAAAGGACATATGACGTCGAGGACAAAATATGACCTTAAATTGACGTCAATAAGACCATGTGTGCTACCTGGGTAGGTACATCTTGATATTTGAAAAATATACATATCTTACGAATGTCATGATTTTGCTTTGCCAGAGACCTGCTTATATTAGCCCTCAACTGAAATTTACTTACGAGTTAGTATTACCATTATGCGCCGTCTAGCGGCGTCGTTCCAAACTAGCACGGAAAGATGCGCTACCATGCATCTTTTAATTAAGAATATTTCATAATATTCCAAAAATATTTGAAAAAAGATTATAGAACCAATAATAAATTTATAATATTTTTAAATATTTTGGAACAAGATTATAAAACAATAAATATGTAGATTTAAATTAATATTTCAAAAATATATTTCAAATATTTAAGAAAATATTATCTGATAAAGAAGAACATTTTTATAAATATTTTTAAAAGCTTAAAATATTCTTAAAAATGTTATCATAAAAGGTTTTTTAACTTTTTTAAAATATTCCTAAAACCATTTAAAAATATTTCTTGTAATATTTTTATAGAAATATTCAGAAATATTTTTTGAAAACATTTTGTGCTGTATGGGATGTTCACCAAGTCTCCTACATCCGGACTTTCCCTATTATTGACATTAGGGGTTTGCTGGCTGACTGGAACATCTGGACTTCGGCGATCTTTATCAGTGCAAACGTTACTGATTTTTTCGGTTGTACTCCGGATGCTCGCAATTGGTCGATATGGCATTTGAATGTATAGCCGTCTTCAAGCTTGACAAATAATGTAGTCGTCCGAATTTTTTAATAATTGTTCCTAGCTTCCACTGGTTTTTATTATTCGCCTAGTAGCGTGCCTGTACACGTTCTCTCACGCTTAGCTGTCGAGCCGGGCGACTAGGTTTGATAGATGGCTGGTACTTGGGGTTTCAATGCATCTAGCTGGATACGAATTGGTCGATGTAGATATTGTTCTGCAGGCAATGCAGGTGTGCGATGCAGTTCTTGTAGCACTGATGCCTGTAACGACAAAGGAATTACTATCCATTATCCTCTGAATATGATATTGTTATCGATAGAAAATTTAGATTCCGTTGTACTGTTTTTCT
This sequence comes from Temnothorax nylanderi, assembly GCF_030848795.1. Taxonomy (NCBI): domain Eukaryota; kingdom Metazoa; phylum Arthropoda; class Insecta; order Hymenoptera; family Formicidae; genus Temnothorax; species Temnothorax nylanderi. The sequence goes on along the minus strand of NW_027249338.1, from coordinate 224,327 downwards.
GTGCTTCTCGCAAAATTCTTGAAAGATGTTCGTCTTTACGTGTCTCTTCACGAAGGGATTTGAATGTACAGATCTTCGGAGTTAAAATTCTGAGTACTGATTCTTCGCAAATTAGATAAACTTCTTTGTTTATAGCACTGTCTGTGCACGGAGTTGCCATGATTGATGTTCTTGATAAGCAGTATACATTAGAATTTTCGACTCCTTTCTTGAATACGACTTCGTAATCGAATCCTGATAGAAAAGCTGCGTATCGCTGTAAGCGAGCTGACGTCATCCGTGGAATCTTCGCATTTTGGTGGAAAATTCGTATCAATGGTTGATTGTCGGTGATGAGTTTGAATGGTCGTGCGAACAGGTTCCGGAAAAAATGTCTGACTGCAAAGACGATTGCTAACGCCTCTCTGTCAATTTGAGAATAATTTTGTTCTGCTTGTGTTAAGGAACGGGATGCGAATGCAATTGGACGTTCTTCATCATTGACAATGTTGCGATAATATTCCCGCAATGCCGATAGGACTTGCGTCACATGCGAGTTGAACTGGCAGTTCCGGATTGAATGGCATGAGTACTCGATCACTCGCAATTTCTTGCTTGAGGTGAATAAAAGCTGCTTCGCATTGAGCCGTCCACTTAAAAGCCGTGTTCTTCTTCAGTAAATAACGCAACGATGCTGTGATCAATGAAGTGTTTGGGATGAAGCGGGCATAGTACGTTTACCAATCCTAAAAATTTCTTTACTTCTTCAGTCGATGTTGGTCTTGGCATTTCCGTAACGGCTGCAATCTTCACAGGTGATTTCGAAATTTTGTTGAATTCGATGACATGCCCCAAAAATTCTATACGTTTTTGAAACAGAGAACAGTTCCGGCGATTAAGATGTAAGTCGAATTTCAACAGCTAATCGAGGCAAGCCAATAGATTGGCTTTACACTCTTCCTTTGTCTCTCGATGATTGGCGGGCGCGCGGATTTCGCGGAATGCGGCGCGGTGATACGTCGACGGTCGACGCGGGAGCGCGGATTTGTGCGAGGCGGTATCGGGGATACGTGATCCAGGAAGCGGTACCGGGCGACCAAGACTCTCGGTGAGCGTAGAGAGCAACTCTCTACGCTGGTTCGCGGTAGAAGGGCTTGATGGAGACGGTGTTGTGCGGCTGAGACCCTCAGCGAGTCTAGAGAGTGACTCTCTAGACTGCATCGCGACGATTGGGTGGGAAACTGGTCGGGATCGAATTGTCCGTCAAGATTGACGTATCTTGACGGAGCCAGAGAGCATCTCTCTACCTCAGGTTGATTCGGTTCGGAATTCGGAATCCGAGAGCAGCGGATGATCGGTCGGATCGGCTGGCTGTCTTTCGGTGGAATTTTACTACGTCTAACAGACGCGTATATACCCCCGTGTTGCCGTCAGGTGGCGGCGGGGGTAGCGGCGACGGCGATTGCGAGTGCCGGGATTGTTCGGTACGGTCGGGTATTACGGCCCCGACGTCGCGATCGCGTTCGGTGGCGCTCGGCCGGGTTCGGCACCGCTCGGTGTTTCCGAGACGGTTGCCGCGGTAAGTCCTTTCGGATTTTTTGGATGCGGAATTTCGGTAGCACCTCGTGCTTTTCTTTGCCCGGTGGGCGATATCCGGCTGATGTTCGCCGGGAACGATGCGTTTTCGGGGCGCATCGTTACAAAGTCGAGAAGTAACGAGAGTTGCGAAGATTGTTGAAAATATCGTCGATTTTCCGAATTGGACGATGTGCACTTATGAGGCGCTCGTTCACTCCGACTTTGTAATCTGCGCATAGACGCACTTCTCCATCCGCTTTTGGAATAACCACCAAGGGTGAGCCCCAGTCGCTGGTTTTCGTTTTGGTAATAATTCCCGCTGCTTCTAGGGCTTCAAATTCTTTTTTGACTTGGCTGAAAAGTGCATAAGGAATTTCTCTTTTTCGATGAAAAACTGGCTTCGCATTATCACGTAATTTTAGTCACTTTATAGTTTGAAATCATCAAATTTTTTCTTCAAAAATATCCTGGTATTCTGTCATGATCTCGTCGATTTCATTGATAGCTTGAATTGAATGCATCGGTGAGACTGTTGAATGCTGTTGATCGATCTCGTTCAAGTTGATCTTCAGTCGACGGATCCAAGTTCGGCCCAAAAGTGCTGCGTATTCTTCCGGTACGACATTTTCATCCTGTATCAATCGTCCTTTGTAATCGGCGTTGACCTTAATTTTCCTGTCAGGCACGAATAAATTTTGTGTATAAGATCGAAATCCTATTTTCACAGGATGTAGCGGAACGTCAAGTTTGAGTCTGGCGAATTGATCTCGAGGTAAAAATGTGTATCCTGAACCGGAGTCAATTTCTGATTTAACAGGTTTTCCTTCGATGTTAATCTGCGTATAATAACGTCCTGTATCTGTTGCTCTGGATTGTTGATTCTGGTAAATATCAATTATACGATATATGCCATATTCCGTGGAATCTGTTTCATCTTGTAAATAACTAGTTGAATTTTGGTTTGATTTTGATTTTTCATCGAGTAATAAGCGGATGCAGACTTTAATGATGTGGCCGGTCTTGTGACATCCGGAACATTTAAGGTTTAATTTATCTGACTGACATTTTGCCGCTAAATAATTATTTCTGCCGCATCTGAGACATAACCCTTCGATGCCTAGTTCCTTGTAGTCGATTCTTGGTTTCGATTGTTTCTTTGTTTTTGATTGATTCCGTACTTACCTGTCTTGGGCTCGATTGCGGTTTCTTCGTCGGTTGTCGTTCTTCTTGGTTACTTTATTGATATCCGTGACTGGGGTTGGTGTGGATGTCTTTAGTACTGATTCTTTTGAGTCGATTTTCGAGGTTTCAAGAGCGATGGCTTTAGATACAATTTCGCTAAAAACCGATGTTTTAGACTGTAGCAACTGTTCTCTGATAGTATTGTCCCGGATTCCGCGAATAAATTACGCTCGGAGAAATGTATCCGCGATTGATGCCCTGCAATTGCACGGTGAAATTAGTTCACAATCTCCGATGTCAGTTCTAAGTGTGCCTACAAACTCGGCAATCAATTGCTGTTCCGTTTGATATTTTGATAAAAATTGATGCTGAGCTACCAGTACATTTTTTTGGGGAGCTAAATGTTTTTCTAATAAGCCATGAGTTCTCTCATCGTACGTTAGTTCTCCGAGTAATCTCGGGGCTGCCAGGGCTGCAATCATATTATGCACCGATCGAATTGAGAAGTAATTTGGCACAGTTTATTGCTAACAATGTCTTTCATTTCGAAGTAGTTTTCGAAACGTTGTTTATAATTACAAAATAACTCTTTTTTCGAATCAAAATTTTCGAAATTAGGTAAAAGTGTCGTATTAGTGGCATTTCCTGCTGTTCCTGCCAGATTCTCGGTCGACAATTGATCTCTGCCCTGTGTTTGTTGATGTAATATTTGTTGAAGCAAGGTTTTGTTGGAATTGCATGAATTGTGCGAATTGTGACGGATCCATCTTATTCATTTGAACAGTATACGTATTATCGATTCTACTATTGATTTTATTCTTACGTCAATCGGATGCGTATTTAGAGGTTAGCGCTTGCCGCAGTTTTATCGTAGAAGTTATACCTTGTGGTCGTCGGTGTTCTTTCACGTAAGAATTTCGTCGTTTTACTTCGTCGGCAATTTGTTGTGACGGAAGGAGCGAGATTGCTGGGAATTAATGCCACACTTATATGTTCGTTAAACATACTTATATGTATGCTTTATTTCTATGTATCACAGAACCACAACCTAGATGGCTAACATACATCGATATAATGTTACTGGCGCTAATTCGTGAACTCTGTGATAGATGTCGTTACTAGTATATGATTATGCTCCATAAAAATAGAAATAATATGCGATAAGTGTCAATACCCTTGCGGTACTCATTTTTGAGAAATACTTGTGTAAAGTACGCGATTTGATAAATTTTTCGCTCGGTTCGGAGTGACAGAAGAGAGAGGCGTCGGTGACTTGGCAACGCCGCATGAGTTGTCACGCGTGAAGCTAACCTCTTATTTTTTAGATGTTATTATATGTAATATTTTGTATATAAACAATTAACTTCAGTAAAATAAATTTTCTTTTTAAGCATAAATATAAACTTTAAAATGTTATAAATATTTAAAATTGCAAATAATTGTAAATTACCATTTTATTTTATTTTTATTCATTGTAACAGTTTAAATTATAATTTATATAAGTTATACTTAAATAAATTCTGAAACATACATACATAAAAAATAACAAGATCATTCTACTGGCTACTAATAAATCTACCTGGATTATGATTTTTTGGTTGCTTTCATAACCTCACCCACGCCATGTAAACATACACGCAAGTCGAGAAATGCAGTATTGTCAGATTATTTCAAGCGACGCAGAAGGAAAAGTTGTGCGCTTCTGTGTATGGTGAGTTCTCATCTTATTTCTCTCAACAAGAAGGACAAATATATGTAGGAATGATTCGTTCAAGTTGAGCACGACTGGAGCCGGAGAACGTCCTTAACCATGATGAATATCTTGTTAACCATAGCGGATACAAAAAATTCCTTTTGAGGGCTGAAAGTCCTAACAACATACAATACTTAATTTTGATTGCAATGAAACTTTTCCAGCACGTCACATATCGTAGTTATAATATGACAAAGTACGTGAAAATAGTTTCTTGCAACTTTAACTGCAAATATCTCAAAATTGTGACGTGATAGAGCAATTTAGCAAACGGGGTCGTTATTCAATGTCCAAGAAAAGAAATTACTAGTCTCGTTTTGGTGTTCAAAAAAAGTCATTTTTTGTTGAACAATGTAATTGTTTGTCGAAGAGAAAAGTGGTACAGGACTTTTTCACTTGATTTGATCTTAAGAATATGCAATAGCGCTCCAACTTTTGTAAACATTTGTGTATACATAAAAGCTCGAATGAGATTTCAATCATGTAGAAAGAATCAGACATGAAAGAATATAAAATACAGTAAGTACAGTAAATATACATAAATGTAGATATATATATATATATATATATATATATATATATATATATATAAAGTATATACATTATAAGAGTAGAGATATACCTTCCTGTATGTATACTCCAATCATACAGTTTAACAAGTAAATTTTCACTTAATAAGTATTCTAAACATGGAGAATGCGTTGCAGTGTTAGCCTGTTGATAATAATTATGCGAATTTGAATCTCGTAGCTCTAGTATCAGTAACGTCACCATCTGGTCAACATGATTAACAACTCCAAGTACATCGTCTTGACTAGGTATCCCTTTAGGAGGCTGAAAAGTGTACGAATTGTTAATTCTACTAAGAATATGATTAAGATAATAGCAACTTTCAGATCAATTTTTGTATTAACATCCATGCTTTTTCTTTGCCACTCACTTGAGTTTCTGAACTAATTAATAGGATTGTACATTGTCAAATATTATTAAGTTTTTATTTCAAAATTGTTTTTTAAAATAATATTTATTTTTATATTTAAAATTAAGTTTTTTAAAAAAAATTTTAAGAAGGGTCTCTCAGTGAACTATTATACTGGAATGTGAACTCCCATGCTAGCGCCATAAGAAGAAAAAGTGATCCTCCAGGGAGTGATCCATGGTGGAAGGAAAACAAGGTGTGCTCGATAGAGGGATGTGTAGACGTCGCGACCTAGGCCAAGCGAGAACCATATTGGATATAATAACGTCATTGAATATTCTTTATATACGTGGCCTTCTATTGGCCAATATCATCAATGTCTCCCATTTGGCCCAACGCACTCATTGGTTATTGCATCAAGAATGCGCAAGAGCACATCCTTGTTTTCTTTCCACCATGGAGTGAATGCGAGTGATCGGAATAAGCACTATCGTTTTCTATTGGTCGGTGGTCGTTTGTTTCAAGACCGGAAACAGAGAGAGAAAGAGCGAGCGAGTAAAGCGGGGAGCACACACTTCTGCACAACGCATAATGCGTAAGCATAAGAAAATTTATTGGTCCATATACATATGCATAAGGAAATAGACCAATCAATTTTCTTATGCTTATGCATTATGCGTTATGCAAAAGTCTGTGTTTCCCGCTTAAAGGTCTATCCAGACAAACTTGCATAGCGCATAAACATAAGCATAAGAAAATAGATTGGTCCATATACATATGCATAAGAAAATGGGCCAATCCATCTCTTTATGCATATGCTTATACACCTATGCAAGTTTGTCTGGATAGACCTTAACCCTTAAATGCCACCCGGGGTCCAGCGGACCCCAGACCCTTTAGAATGATATATTTTCAAATGTTCCCGCCAAATATGGAGCTCATATTTATTTATTTATTATTTTTTATTTTTTTGATTTTGGAGCCAACATTTTAACTGTTGGCGATCTTAATTTTTTATACTATGTTGAAATTGAAATTTTAACAATATAAGCATTTTATTCTCTTTTCTAAGCCTTGAACAACATTGAAAATAATTTTCATAACTAAATATCAAAAAATCAATAAGTAAGGAGACATTTTTTATGCTGGGGTCTTTTAGACCCCATGTGTCATTTACGAGATTCTTGAGAGGTGTGGCATTTAAGGGTTAAGAGAGATACAGCCTGCCATACAGGCTGCGTTCCGACATTCATTGCCAGTGCTGAAAATTTATAGTTTACGTCACGTATATTACAGATTATGACTGATGGCAGAGAACGTATGTAAGCATTGTAGTCGTGGACGTAAAGTAAAGCAGAGAAAGACGTAAACGTTCAATGTATGACTATTAACCTCATCTAAGTTTACATCTTCTTCTGCCTTACTTTACGTCCACGATTACGATGCTTATGTCCCGTTTTCTGCTATCAGCCTTTCAGTACTGGCAGTAAATATTAGAATGCAGTCATAGAGAGAGTGCAAGAAAAAGACTTTCGTGTTCGAACTCGTTAAGTAAAGACTTCCAGATGTGCATTGAAACACGTTTGAGTTTTGTCGCTGAACATATAACCACTTCCGCTTTTGAAACGAATGGCGACGGTTATTCCGATCACTCTCTTGAGGGTGCTGTCCGGTGTCCCATGGACATCGGAATTATCGGAAAACGGAATCGGAAAGGTGGGATGGTGGGGAGCTAACCAATCAGAATGATTCCGTTGCGTGTTTTCACATCTGGGTTCCCCATGGCGATCATTTTTCGGAACGGAATTTATGCATGTGCGTAATTCAAATATCTGGCGGTCACTGGCGGTTAAAGAGTGTTGTGATAAGTTGCTATTGTATTTATATATCTGTTTTGATTGAAAAAGGGGAATATGATGTCATCTGCTGTAAATATTGTAATTATGAGATACGTATGCTAAGTTATGTTATATTAGGTTATAATGTTTATATATTGATGGTCTAGCATACATTTCTAGCCTAATATACTGTGACGTTGCAGTTTCGCTGCATAGTTGCAGCGCCCCGCCGCCGACACAAGGCGCGGGTTTCGCGACCTTTTTCACGCCCGAGGACGGTTCAACGAATCGATGCGAGATCTCCAGGGGCATATTATAATTGCGTTACGATATTCTGATCCTTTATTTTATTTTGTATCATTTGCGTGGCGCCTCACCGAGCCGAAGACCGGAGTTTCCTGAGAGGATGCAGAGGGCGCGAAAGCGGAGTCGACGAGAAGGACAAGGCGAGAAATCGGACGACGGAAAGCGGATCGAAGCGACAACTCGCGGGCCGCCGAGAGCGACGGAGCGCAGGAAAACACGCGCGCGGCGCGTGACACAGCGGCGGGCGAGCCCATAATGGCAGGGCCCCGGGAACGCCGGGGCGAAATCAGCTCACCTGCCCTCCTCACATTACTGACCGGATCCCGGGATGGTTGGCCACCATTCCCGAACCGACAGGAAGGAACGCGGAGGCAAAAACGTCCCGTCCGCTGCCGGGAAGAATCCCGGAAAAATTGCCGCGCGAGCGAAGGGCCGTTTAGCGCCCTGCGGAAAGCCGTAATTCACGGCCCTACGCACGAATCCGCCGCGAGCCTGCGAGCTCACCCCTCATTGGTCCGCGCCCCAACGTCGCGGGGCCGCGTACGCCCGGGGTGGGGTGCGCTATCGATTCCGCCATCGAGCGAAATTTCGGGAGCATTCGTGGATCGTCCTCGCAAACCGACGCACGTCACAAGTCAAGTCGCGATATTCTGTTCGCGTTAAGTCGCACTTTGAAGCTGAGTACTACGTCCGGCTGCTCTCTTTGCGACCCTTGGGACGACGGCGAGGACCCTCGGGAGAGAATCTGCCTACGGTGAGGTTGCCTCGGTAACGTTTTATGTAAAGCCACGACACCGCTCCCCGGGTCGCGCTCTCGCTCGGGAATATTCGCGATAATTAGCGTATTCGCCGACAAGGCGTATTTAGCGATCGATAGCGAGAGCGAGGGGCACCGGAATGGTCTCGTGGCCGTGGGATCGCGATCGAAACCTACGAACCTCTGGAGATCGCGGTAGGCGCGTCGATGACGACGTTCGATATAGCGAATACGCCATTTCTCGCGCCCTTCGCGTTCACGACCGCGTGTCTCGTTATGCGTAGTATTTCGCCCGGTCGAATCTTAGATTCTGCACGCGTAATTAATGGCGTCAGAGGGATATTCGCGTTGGTTTAATTGCGTTACTCACGGTTCGCGTTCGGACATTTAGAGTATCCTCGCGATATCGGCTGCGTTGAGATATTATTCGCGGCAGGATGTGGATCGCCTTAAGATACCATTCGCGTCGACCTAATGTCGTGTCTCGTTATTACTCGCGGTAATTCCGTAATCTTTCTCGCGTTAATTCGAGTATTTCGCGTTATGCCGAGTGTCTCGGCGCATCATTTTTCGCGTTGGACGATCGCTGACGATCGCGGGTGTTGCGTTCGATCAGAGTCGCGTGCGTAATCTCAGTTCTTGCGTTAGGATAAATTGGTCATTTCGCGTTAGTTATAGTATTGTTCGCGGTAATTCCGCATATTTTCTCGCGTTAGTTTAGTATTTCGCGTTACGTCAAGCGCCCCGGCGCCTTATTCTTCGCGTGAGGATATCCCTGGCGATATCACATGTTGCGTTCGTTCCTTCTTGCGTTGGGACGTTACTCGCGTCGCGTTCGTGCGTTAGTTTAAGATTATTCTTTGCGTTAGTTTAAGATTACTCTTTGCGTTAGTTTAAGATTATTCCCTGCGTTAGATTGAGATTATTACTTGCGTTAGAGTAAGATTCTTATGGCGACAGAATCCCGGCACGGGTTTGGGAACTTGCGTTCACGCGCTCCAAGCGTGGCGCATTATCATTTCGCGGTATTTCGCGCTATTATTTCGCGTTTATTTCCGTTATGTCGTAGTCAGTCGTAATTTGTACCGATATTCTATGTTATTTGTCCGCGAACTTTTCTACTATTATTAGCTGTGAAATTATATGATCTCGATGATTTTGTAAGTTTAGTTTTCCTCACACGTTCTCTTGCTGCGCCTTCCGCGCGTTTACTGAGTTAACGTAATTTTCCGTTTATTTCTGGCGTCCGCGTTATCATATTTTGTATTCGAAATTTGACGCCCGCGTTATCTACCACCTGCTATTTGCTTTTGTTTTGAAAGCCACATTGGCACTTACTGTTCCATCCAGAAATTTCTACCGAATAAATGTTATCTTTTATCTGTTAACCGCTTGAGTTCGTGATCTTGATTATTTTGCGTCACCCCGCCGAATACCGCGCTGCCCTTCATCAACCCCGCCCTGCTATTAGGTCGAGCTAGCCATTCCCTCGCACACCGACTCATTTCGTTTTGCGTCTCGTTTTTGGTTTCTCGCGATTTCGCGGACGCGAATTTACGCGTCTGGCGCCCAACAAGAAAATCGTTTCGTGAAATGTCGGAGGTGCGAGAGAATCACCGGAGAGGCCTATCATCCCGCTCTCCTTTCCCCTTTTGATCCGGCACACGTCCCGGACCGCTCCGGGAGTGAAAAAGTCGTGACAATACATATACAATATGCTTATAGTAATTTCAATTTGTTAAAGACAATATATAATAAAAATAGTACATTATATTTTGTTTATATTGTTCTATGGCTCCAGCCACTCCATTATCATAAGAAATAATTTTGCTGTTTTCGCTTTCATTTTTTCATTTCTATAAAATGAAACATATAAACAAAATATAATGTACTATTTTTATTATATACTGTCTTTAACAAATTGAAACTACTATAACCATATTGTATATGTATGTTAGGCTAGAAATGTATGCTAGACCATCAATATATAAACATTATAACCTAATATAACATAACTTAAGCATACGTATCTCATAATTACAATACTTACCGCAGATTACATTATATTCCCCTTTTTCAATCAAAACAGATATATAAATACAACAGCAACTTATCACAACACTCTTTAACCGCCAGTGACCGCCAGATATTTGAATAATTACGCACATGCATGAATTCCGTTCCGAAAAATGATCGCCATGGGGAACCCAGATGTGAAAACACGCAACGGAATCATTCTGATTGGTTAGCTCCCTACCATCCCACCTTTCCGATTCCGTTTTCCGATAATTCTAAGTTGCACTAACGTCGTAGAGGATTCGTTCCACTTAACGATCACAAAGCTCGCGAGCATCATTCGTCCTTGTTTAACATTTGACAAACAATAAGGATGGAATGATTCCACGAGCGTTGCGAGCGTTAAGTGGAACGCACCCATAATATTTAATCTTAGCTTAAGGCCCGGGCACATGGAAAAACTTAGGGCCAGCGCACGTACATTGCCGTACCGTCTTACGCCTTACGTGAGAATCTTGTGTTACGAGACACATAAGCTAATCTTGGGAGCTTCCAGCAAGCGACACAAGTCGACACAAACATCGGTCTATCTTTCTTTTTTGGCAATGAGTAACAAAGATAAAACGATACTTGTGTCGACTTGTGTCGTTTGCTAGAAAACTCCCCTTATGTGTCGCACAAAGAAAAACGTAACGTAACTAGTCTTACGCTACGTACATTGCCCGTCAACGATTCCTTCCCAGGGAACACAGAAGTTCTGGTAACTTTAATAGAAGTAACCAATAGCGTCTCTAGGCTTCTATGTTCCCCCCTTATTTCAGGAAAGGAATCGTTGATGGGCAGTGTAGGTACGTTACGTTACGTTTTTCTTTGTGCGTTGTCGTAAGATTAGCTTACATCGCATAACGCAAGATTCTCACGTGAGGCATAAGACGCTACGGCAATGTACGTGCGCTGGCCCTTAAACAGTAAGACGTAAGCAGTAAGGAAATCAACAGTTTGGATTCGCTACCGCTTACGTTATGTCTTAAGTTCTTGACTGTGATTGGCTGATTTGCATACTATTTACGGCTTACTGCTTAAGTTTTTCTATGTGCCTAGGCCCTTAAGGCCTTGGCACATAGAAAAAGTTAAGCAGTAAAACTCAAGCAGTAAGCAAATCAGCCAATCACAGTCAAGAACTTAAGGCACGGCCCTAAGCGGTAGCGAATCTATACTTTTGATTTCTTACTGCTTATGTTTTACTGCTTAAGTTTTTTTATGTGCCAAGGCCCTTAACTCAAGGCACAGAAAAACTTAAGCAGTAAGACGTTAGCAGTAATCAGCCAATCACAGTCAAGAACTTAAGACATAACGTAAGCGGTAGCGAATCCAAACAGTTGATTTCTTTACTGCTTACGTCTTACTGCTTAAGTTTTTCTATGTGCCTGGGCCTTCACTCTTCGTCTCTTTCTATAGACAGTTAGAAAGAGATAAAGAGTAAGTTAAGCTAAGGGCAACAGAAAACGAGGGTTGGGCAAAATTCTCCATCTCGCTCGTCCCGCTTTCTTCTAGAATAGAGTTCACATTCTAATATAGGATATAGTTCACTAGGGTATCCTTAGATCGGAAGAGTACGATCCTATTGTGTTTACAAGAGAATGTTAAATTGGAAATTCTAACTTTAATGAAACTTTACGTACATGTATACGGAATAAATAGATTAATTTAAAAATTTTTAGTAGGTGTCAAAAATAGTCTTAAGGGGTGAAATCACTCTTCATACATGGATCATCTTTCGGTTTTTTAAAATATACATAAAAAATTATTTCAAATATCGGAAAACATTTTATACAAAAATCTTACAGTCAAAACCACTTAACGGTTATGCGTGTTTAAGTTTAGACTATAGAAGAAACTTTGTGGAAACATTCATACAATTTACATTTAAAACATAAATAAATTTTAATCTTTTAAATATATTTTTGATATAGGGGAGACCGGGGCCTAACCGTCGCCGGGGTTGAACCGTCAAATCAAATATCTCGGAACCTGTATATTGTGCGAACTCGCTATTAACATTGTAAACGCTGCTTATGGTACCCATGTGACCAACGGAGTTTCGGCAGGTTATCTGCCGTGTTATGATTTTTACGAGGGCAAACGTGTTTTCGGAAGGTGAAAGTGAAATTTTCTGCGCGTGGAAATTTTGTAATATCTGCAATAATATTTGCTCTCCAAATCTCAAAGTACGTGATTATAAAGAGTAATGCATGCTGAACACGAATCCAGTGTAGTTTTTTCATTATCGTTGATGTCTAATATTTCGTGGGCGATCAAACCTGAAACTTGTGCTTGGGGCTTATCCGTCAGTAAGCACCCGGGGTTTATCCGTCAGTCTCGTCACTGTGGCGCGCCGGGCGCACGACTTCGACTCACGGCGATTTCAGGTTAGGTTTCTCTCGAGCGTGATTCTGTCTTCCCTTGCACGTGCGTCAGTTTGTATAGGAGGGAAATGGTACGCACGTATCGTCGCAAAACGGGTGTTTTGGCCGACCGAAAAGATGGCGGACCGTTGTTTTCGAGATCGCTCGCGCTCACGGCACGTCGGCGAGGTACGGCGAGGCACGGCACGGCTCTGAGATCCCGCGATTTCCGCGCGAGAGTTGACATGCCGCGCGCGCGGTAGATCGTTACGACTCCCGGCCGCGGTAAATCGTCGTTGTTGGTCGTTGTGTCAGTGACAGTCGCGCGTGCGACCGCATCGTCTAGCGTTCGCCGCATCGTCTCGGCGTCATTGTCGCCACCGTTGTAGTGGTGGTGGTGTCGGTGGTGGTGGTGGTGGTGGTGGTGGTGGTGGTGGTGGTGGTGGTGGTGGTGGTGGTGGTGGTGGTGGTGGTCGTCGTCGTCGTCGTCGTCGTCGTCGTCGTCGTCGTCGTCGTCGCTCCGTACAAAGCGACGTAAATCACAGAATCCCTGGGTCCTGACGGAGCGATTCCGACGACGTGTCGTCGTCGGCGCGAGAACGCCGTCGATTCCCGTCGACAAGGAGCAACTCAAGAAGGCAGTTCTTGCGGTGAGAAAAGATAAAATAAAAAAATGCCACACAAACAGAACCGCAGCCTTCGACGAGCAGTGGGCGTAAATCGAAATCAAGGAAGCAGCAGCGGTTGGATTCTGACGAAGACTTGGATAATACGTGCTGCGTGTGCTCAAAGAAGTTGACAATAAACAGAGCATATGGGAAACAGTGCATTGCGTGCGAGCGTAGGGCACACAACACATGCGTGCGCTTGTCAGGTTCTGTTTTCACGTGCCTAAAATGTTTTATGGAATAGGTAAAACAATTATTTTTTAATAAATTTTTATATTTTTCTCTTAAAAAACAATTATTAAAATGTATCCTATAATTTTTCAGGATTAGATGTATGTATATGTATTGAAAATGCAGTGTGACGGATAAACCCCGGAGGGGGGGGGGGGTGACGGTTAAACCCCGGCATTTTTGAGATTTCAATTTTTCCACCGTTGTCGTTTTTGCTCTATACCGGTTAAACAAAGCGACTTAGATAAAAGTTTCCTATATAAATTTTGTAGCTAAAGGTTCACTCTTTACAGTGGTATACCACTTTTAACTAAAATTATTTATTTTCTTGTTAAAAATCGGCACCGAAAAAAAACTGACGGTTAGGCCCCGGTCTCCCCTACTTATTTATTTGAATACTGTTTTATAATAAATTATATTAATATTATTATATTTATTACTAACGTTTGTAATAAATGCGCTTATTCATTTTTAAGAATCTCTGTAAGCAAACTACAGTATGACAACAGATTGGCAGCAGATTTGCTCAGATATTGCAACAGATCTGATCCAGGTAGTTTATATCCTTATTCTGATATACATATTTTGATTTAGGATTGGGGGGATATTTCTCTCGAAGGAGTAGTTAGGGCCATAGTGCATGATGAGGAGGCGTAGTATTGGGATCTGACATTCGTCGCCATGACATCTGGTGGTCGAAAGTAAAAGCACTGGATTCTTACAGATCTCGTGGCATTGTACAGGCTTGACGTGCGGTCGTGCTGGCTTTGCGTTACTGGCTTTGTATTTTTATTAATATGGAATTTTCTCCGCGTTGTAAATCTACGAGCAGAATTAAGTGTTCAGTTCGCGGTTGTAAAAGTAAGATTGATCGTAATTTAAATGTTCGATTTCATCTCTCGAAAATTTAATTTGGCAGTTGGATTTTTGATATTTTTTATTTTATTTCACATAATGAGTAATAGCAAGTAGTTTATTAAAATGTTAAACACATATATCATCTTATATCAACTTTTAAAATAAACTTTATCACATTAACATGTTAACATTAATATAAATATATACTCATTCTTTTAACTCTTTTTCTATATCTTATAATCCTATATCTAATGACTTTTTATATCTAATGACTTTCTATATCTAATGACTTTCTATATCTTATAACTTTTAACCCTTTTCTATTTCTGAAAACTTTTGTATGTAATCTTTTATATAATTTTGTAATCATTTCTATATCTTATAACTTTTAACTCTTTTATAATCCTATGACTCAATGTTTTCACTAGCATCTTTTATTGAACTTTCAGTTCTTAAACAGATTTTATGCAACATAATGCCATAATATACTTTTTTTAATTCTTTTAACATTGTGGTAAGAAATATTTCATTTCGATTCACCCTTAGAATAAATAAATTTTTATCAAAAGTAGAATATATCACAAACAAAGTTGACTTTAAATTGAGCACTGCCATTCCTAATTGCACCTGTCCATAATATCGATGTTTTTCTTTCAAATAAATTTTTTTTTAGGGGGGGAAAGTTTAATTAAAGATAAAGAAAATATTTGAGACAATGAGTTAAATAAAAATAGGCTGATATATAAATATATTTTATATAGTTATGTAAATATATTTTACATAAATATATCAGCCTATTTTTATTTAACTCATTGTCTCAGTTAGATACTTTTCTTTCGTAATATCACCAATAAATATATTTTATATAGTTATGTAAATATATTTTATATAAATATATCAGCCTATTTTTATTTAACTCATTGTCTCAGTTAGATACTTTTCTTTCGTAATATCACCAATAAAATGTATTTCGGCCGTAATATCATAACTGAGGTTATTACGATATACTTATGAATTAGAATATAATTATCGCTATTATAATACCTGATGACATATTATTGTCACGTACATATTATCAAAATATTTTTCTATTAATGTATTTCCTTAAATATACTTTTTTCGACTCATATCATAAAGAACTTTTTTGCTCATTTTTGTGTCAGAAATGTGTTCCATTTTTAAAAATTTTTCTCCTATAATTATAAAACCTCCATCTTGGTACATGACTAAAAAATTTTGTTATATTTTATTAGAATTATGTGAATTTTTTTCAAATTTTTAAAAATGGTAGTTTCTTTAATTTTTCAAAAAACTATATCTCAGAAACGGATGATTTAAAAAATCTAAAAAAATTTTTGAAGGTGTTTTTCGACAAGTACTTTTATATAAAAAATTACGGAGCAGATCTAAAATGTCATCGCCGGATTTTGATTAATTTTTCATGGAATACCCCATATATAGCTATATACAATCATATACCTATAATTAAGTCATAAAAAAATGTCTGCAATTTTGCCGGCAAGTTGCTATCAAGTCGAACAATTAAATTGAAGAGTAAACGGAACAAGGTGATTTCTCGTGTGCAAGATGCGAACAAGTTATTATTTAAAAGCATGATAACAAATCTGCAACAAATATGCTGCATTTAATTGCTTTACTCTTATAGACAAATTTGTTGTACATTTGCATCTCATGTTTTCAATAGCAAAGTTAGCTCTCATCTTGCATACGTATTGACAAATTACCTTGTTATCAGTCTTCAAAAATAAAGGTATTTTAACTAAAATAAGATTACATTAACGTTACCATCAATTCAAAAGTGTGCTACATTTTATTTATAAGAGTGGACTTCATGATACAACTGATACAAGTTGTGCAGTTTCGTGATTTATGTATCGTTCTTATATCCACCGTTTATCATATTTTACTTACGAGAAATGAATCCTATCGGATACCATCTATCGGATGATCCGACATTTGCATATTCTTTTAATTTAAAATTGACCTTACTTCTTAGCAATATGTTGGCAAGATGAAAGCAATGAAAGTATTTGATAGAGCAACTCTTGTCCGTATCTTTCTATCAACTTACTGAAATGTTTATGTGTATTACAAAGGCTGTGTGTTGCTATTGTATCAAGTAGAAAATGATTGCCATTTATTTGATGACAATGCTTTAGAAATATTTGTTCACTTATTGGCAGTTTTAATTTACACAATTAAATATGGACAAAAATGCAGCAAACAAAAAGCAACTCTATTTATAATTGTATGACTCATATTTGTCATGGCATGCTCTGTTATCTGGGATATATAATAAGGTCAAGCCAAATATTATATAAGTAAAGATAAGATCATATCTCGCCAACTTTCGGATCTGATTATATGTGATCATATAAAATTAGGGTAGCTTCGGTATATACGCCGGACTTAAGGAAAACTTAATTTATCGAGTACTATTTACTATGTTTAAGGCATAATAAATTATACCAATAAAAACTTTATATTGTCTACTTTTATAAAAAAATTAGAAATGTGAAATAAGTTTATTCCTTGTATTTAACAAAAAAAACTTTTAGAAACCTTTGCATTTTTGACATATATCCTATAGGGGTGGGATATATAACATTCATGGGTAAAATATACGCTTTATAAAAAATTACAAATAATGTTTATAAATAAGACAATAAAATGTCATAATAAGTTATAAAATGTGTGTAAAAAGTTTATTAAGATGTAAGAATAATAAACTAAAAAACTAAAAAATTTTAAAAAGAAAATAGAAGAACGATAGATTATTGGTAAACGATCCAAGAAAAAGAACACAGGAGATTTCGATTTTTATAGAATGTCTGTACTGTGGCATAAATCCCGCATGCTAAAAATGCCGTATATCCCAAACAGGAGGAATATACAGGATATCAAGCTAAACAAAGAACACAAGAGCTATGCACTTGTATTTTGCTGTATTCCATCCTTTACTATCCCTCTACATTTATGTATCATGAAATAACCATTAAACTTTTAACATTCTCGACAGTAATCATTTTACGTAAGTCGTAATATATAATCACGCTACTTACTACATTGAGAAATCGATTTAACTCACGACGGTTTCGTTAATATTAATAGCCCGAGAAAAAAAATGTGTATAATATGGTCAGATGTAAAAATATATTATTAGATATAAAAATATTTAATTTTATATGAATTTTATATGATTATTATATAATCATATCCGAAATTTGGCGCGATATGATCATATCTTTATGTAAACATATTCCACTTGATCTTATTATATATAACTGATCTGGTTGAATATGATTATATATGTATCCTAATCTTTATGTAATTATATTCGATTTGATTTTATTATACATATATGACAACAGATCTATTGTCATATATAGTAGATCAAGTCGAATATGATTACATAAAGATATGATCATATCGCGCCAAATTTCGGATCTGATTATATATGATCATATAAAATTCATATAAAATTAGATTTTTATATCAAATTTAGATGTTGTCATATCAAATAATATATTTTTACATCTGATTATATTATACCCATTTTTTTTCTCGAGAGTAAAGAACTGAAATTACAACACAATACTAATATGGCATAACGGCACATAACAGTGCGATTGCGAGCAAGTTTCTTTATTCCTTCTATTTTTTCTGACTTCTGCGGCATAAATCCCCGCGCGGCGTAAATACCGGAGTTACCCTATACATGTTATTAGATCTTTTCATATCTAATAATGTATTTTTACATGTGACCATATTATACCCATTTCTTTTCGAGTAAGGTAACGCAATTTTGTAATATGATAATTTTGTTAAGAAAAATTAAAGCTACTACTACTTGGGTTAAAATAGAAAAACTCTTGAATGGGAATACGTACAAAGATATATGTACACAATTAAAACCTCACTTGGGTTTTAATTTTTTTGGAATAAAGATAATACCCACTTGGGTTTTTTCGAGGTACAAAGATATTATGTACCATTTGGATTTTATTTATTTAAAATTAATGACACTACCACTTGGCTTTTTTCGAGGTAACAACATACACTGTGCATATACTTGGCACCTTTTTTTTACCTTTTTGGAAGGTAATTTTGTACTGTAAGAACTAATACAGTACCTACCTACTCGATGCAATTTCTTCACATGCTACATACAAAAAATTCTTTTTAATATCTTGATACAATCACCCCCTTGAGGATATAAACGAAATGGGTGGTGGTACAAACGGGTACAAACAAGTCTGAAACAGCACCCGCTTGCGGATTTAAAATAGCAAAAAATGGCGCAGTTAGCTTGTACCCTTGTTTTGAAAATCCGGTACAATCTCTCACCTTCTTAAGGGTACAAACAAAATGAAAAACGGTAAAAATAATGCTTAATCAAATAGCATTTAGAAAACATTAATATCTTAAAGCGGGGTGCTACAATTTTTTCCCTTTATAATTTTTAATCCTTTGAGGTACAAACCGAGTTTAATTTAAAGCGTATTTGAAAATTTTTTTCTTAAAGTCGGGTACCAAGTTAACATAGGTCTCTATAAGTGTCCCGACGGTTTGTTTTTATATAACGTTATTAAAGGTGAAGTATATTGAATACGATCGCGGAGATAAATTCGTCTTTATGTATATTTGTAATTTTTTAAAAGTATGTCAATCTATTGCTGATGCCCCCAAAAGCCAAATCCAGAAGAATGTAAAAAGCAATTTTGTCCTACATTGTTATTATAAATATCATACCTTTATATCCTACTTTATCAACAAGTTTTTCAATACATATCAAACTATATGTACTAGAACCATGTATGTAATATTAAACGGAATTAACATATATTCACAGATATATACTCCGTTTACGCGAGCGTTACTTCTGTAGTAACTTATGATAATTCACCCGTTTACGCGGAGTAAATTATCGTAAGTTACTACAAAATCCCGTTTACGCGAAGGAAAATCCCGTTTACGCGAAGGAATTATCGTAAGTTACTACAGAAGTAACGCTCGCGTAAACGTAGTAATAGAAATATATAGGTAGGACTAATATTTTATTTCATAATTTTAAATACGTAGCCATGTGACTATACGTGGGAACAAAAGAATTAACGCATTTCCGAGAAGTTTCTTAATTATTTTGTTGCGACAAAAAATAATACAAAACATCAAATTGTCAGATTTTAACTAACAGTAATTTTTTTAAATTAAAAGTGCTTTCAACTCATAAAGTTATCTCGTACATCTTTATATTTAGATAATTTCTCTTATTTTTGTGTTATATTATTTTTCCCGTGTTTGCAACAAATTGATATCTTTAATGTTTTAATTTTCTTTAAATCAGCTTTATATGCAATCTGTTTGCAACTATTATATTTATATTAACTGACACAAAACATTTTTATAGGTTATGTTGTGTACAGATGAGCCATGTCATATTTTAATAATAAGTCGATAATGCAGATAGCTATACATGTGCTCCAAAAAGTGTCTTATAAAAGATAACCTTCAGATGTCTTTTCAGAAAATCTTGAAAACGTTGTTAGAGTATACTTTTATGAAGTTTTAAAGTTGAACCCATCCAGATAGCAATGTCTGCTAAGAGCAGGTTTTACAAATTATGTGCCGCATGCTATACTGGCATCTGGTCGTGTCAGATATATGCGTAGAAATGAAACAAATCTAGCAGAATCTGACATCATGATATGATAGCAGATCATGACGGCACATTGTGCATGGTTTCTGCTGCGTTTCTACGATTACATATTGTGGCAGTATAAAATAAGCTTAATGAGGACACAGTGGACAGGAATCTGCTGCATATTCATGTTTGGATCTGCTTGCATATTGCCGGTATTCTGTTAGCATTTGGCTATTAGGGCAGATAGCCAAATTTGTCGAGAACAAATTGTACGTGAAAGTGTCTACTATAACTTTTGTAGAATGTTAATAGAAATATAACAGAATCTGCTAACAGAATACAATGGCAGATTGGCTGCAGAAACTGAGAGCAGAATCTACTGTTTCCATAACCATTTCAATGTATTACATTTAAATGTTTACAAGATTCTATTCAGTTTCTGTCGACAATCTACTGTAAGATTATATCGGCAGCTGTGCTAGCAAAATACAAGTTTAATATAGATGTAATGATACCGGATCTGTTGCAATATCTGTGCAAATCTGCTACCAATCATATTGTCATATTGCGGGCAGTTCGCTCTCTCTTACTGGGTAAGAAAGATATCTTTTAGATACACATTGTCTGCAGAGAGATGTAAATTTTATAATAAACGAAACGGTGAGGGTTTTAAAAATAGTTGCTCTTACTAAAGAATGCAGAATGATTTCGTAAATCTGTTGTGAATGTTTGCAGAAGCTGTCGTAACATGCAGATGGATCGGCATCTTTTGGTGGCGAATCTCTGGATCGCTGCTTGCTGAAGCTTGTTCGCAACGGACTGCTTCGTAGCCAACTCATTGTTTTTTCACGGTATATATTCTTCACAATATAACCAATGTTGAAATTATCACGTTCGCGTTCTGGGCAAAGTGCACTGGGATATAATTGAGGTCTGTTGTCGTCAAGATTGTCCTGTTTAATGCGTTAATCGTGTATACATAAAACGGTGTGATAACGCGAGTCACGTATTCATTAGACAATCTATGATTCACTGGTACGCGTGTGGGAACATATTATCTCGTTGAAGACAGATAACGTATATTCCTTTTAGAACTACGCCATAATCATTCGTCAGTTTCAGAAGTCATTCTTTTCGAAATCACTTTTTATATTCAATGGTCTTTCTTATATGTATCATTTTGTGTTATCGCTGCACGTTCACTTTTCACTGTGTAAATTTAGCTCATTTTGTCTATACCTCTTTGCGTTTTCTGCAGTTAAGATAAATGTATACGCAGGCTTTGGAGGGAGAGTTAAAAGAAAAGGATGGGGAGAAAGCGAAAAAGAGTGTGAATGAGTAAAGGTAGGTTTTCATGGGCAGTGAAATGCAACAGCAGTGAGCAGCAGTTTAGTAATTTCCTAGAAATTACTAACTTAGTTTGGTTCATTTCTGGCGCCTGCTGCTCGAAGTTCGGGCTTCAGTACTGGCAGTGTATAGGTCCAAACTTACCGACCGAATGGAGCGATTGAATATATCCCAATATAGAGCAAGCGAGAAGCAATTACACTGATCAACAAAATCTTATCGTTTTCAGATTGTTTTTAAGGAAATAGGTATTTTTTACTAATTTGCTTGCGCTGAACAAGAATCTGGCCTCGAAAATACTAAATTGTCTCTGGTTTTTTAAATAAACGAGGTCAAAAGTGTCAAAAAACGTGTTTTTGATCATTTTTTAACATCTGTAAAAAGACAACGGGAGCTCCTGGAACCTTTTAATTGGGATGAAATAAAAGCTTAAGGGGATGCTAAAGCCGTCTGTAATCCCGACACTTGTTTTAACCTCAACTTGCGAAAACATTCGCTTTATATATATAAAAATTCTACAATGTATTGTTATAAAAAGACTGTGGCATGCCCTGCGGATTACATCCAAAAATACGATACCGTTGTCAGAATTAGGTTTAGACTCTAAACAAAAAAATTTACTGTGAAAAAGCATTATTGCAAACTTACACTTACACTTAAAGTAAAAAAATTTACTGTGAAAAAGCATTATTGCAAACTTACACGTGTAAGTTTGCAATAATGCTTTTTCACAGTAAATTTTTTTGTTTAGAGTCTAAACCTAATTCTGACAACGGTATCGTATTTTTGGATGTAATCCGCAGGGCATGCCACAGTCTTTTTATAACAATACATTGTAGAATTTTTATATAAAGCGAATGTTTTCGCAAGTTGAGGTTAAAACAAGTGTCGGGATTACAGACGGCTTTAGCATTCCCTTAAACCTTACCCTTTTAGGCTATAAATCGAAATATTAGGTGCCATTAACTTGGAGTAACAGTTTTTTATACGAGCGCGCACCGATTCCGCTACATGCTTTTCTGGCCGTGCGCACTGTTCTTTCCGCTCTCCAGCTATTTTATCATTGGTATTAAGTTAATTTGAGTGATTTACTGTTGTTGATTCTAAATTTGTTATATCTACGTTTTATTAGATTAATTAGCTCTAGTTTTCGAGATAAAGCTTATTCCGCTTAGAAAGCATGAAGAAAAGGTACAAGGAAACTAGAAATTAAAGTATGTTAACTAACAGTGTGCAAACATTTTTTATTTTATTTTTCTTTACAAAATTAAATGAAAACAAAGCATTGAAAAGTATTGTGTGCGCGCGGCCAGGAAAGCATATAGTAGTGGAATCGGTGCGCGGTCGTATAAAAAACTTCAAGTTAATGGCACCTAATATTTCGATCTATAGCCTAAAAGGGGCAAGGTTTAAGCTTTCATTTCATCCCAATTAGAAGGTTCCAGGAACTCCCATTATTTTTCTACAGATGTTCAAAAATGGTCTAAAACACACGTTTTTTTTGCACTTTTGATCTCGTTTTTCTTAAAAACTAGAGCTAATTCATTATTTTGTTTTCAGATTTGAATTCTACGGGAAAAAATCTATTAGAATCAGTTGCCATTGGCCCGATAAAAAATCCGTGTTTCCCAGTGTTATTCTACCAAAAATCAATATATTGGTTAAAGAGGTTCATGTGCTACAAAAAAATGCAGCCAGCTTAATGAAATTTTAATATATTGTTCTGGAATCCAAAATAGAATTATGTGAATTTTTGGGGAATTTTTCATGGTCACATTTCGAAAAAAATCGACTCCAAAAATTGTACTTTTTAGCATAGGTTCTTATGAAAATGATATATTGCACACCTTCAGAATGAAATAATCCAAGAAAAAATGCAAATGATAAGGAAAGAAAAATATGCACATGTAATTTAGTAATTTACAAATAAATGAGTGAAAGAAAGGGGTAGGTTATCGCACATTTCGTAGAAAAATTAATTATTAAAGCATAAATTGCTTGATTTTTTGTCTGCTAGAAATGAACGCAAGCAAATAATGACAACAGCGCAAATGAGTATAGTAGAGGTTATACGGCGGGGCATTTGAATACAAGTTTTGCGATGTGTTTGATAATATACAAAGTTTTTGAATTTATTAAACTCCTCTGCTATGATTGGATTACATACACATATTGTGGTTACACACACACAATTTTTTCCGCACAACAGACGCACGCGACGGTTAACGGACATAACGGATGACGCGCTGACGGGAGCAGCCATATTGCTTTTCTTGCAAAACGGGTCGCACGCTGATTGGCTCAAAAACTGAACGAGTGCGCAGCGTCGGGAATGTTTCACCTGTCTACTTACACCATGGGCAGTGTATCACTTCTCGAACTAGTGTAGCCAGTGCAGCAATAGAAAACAGACCCAATATATAGTTGATATGAGCTTTACTGAAAATTAGATCTGCTCGTTTTAGTTGCATATTTTTTACACTTTGTTGTTTCTTCTCCTCTCTTTTTCCATTCAAAGTGGATATAGATTTATCTTATTTAAGGACAGCAAATGCAAGAAAATACAATTAAAATGAACAAATCTGTCAAATGGTAAAATATTTTGTTATTAGTAAAGAATTATTACTGTTATTTCGTATTAGTGTACAAGATAGTAATTTAGAGATTATAAATATACAATTATAACTAAATACAATTATATACAATTATAACTAAATACAAAGGAGGCGTCTGTAAGTAAAATTATATCATTTGTGAGATGTAAATGTGAAATAACTTTTGTCATTAGCATATAGTTGATAATGTGATTAAAATAAAATATAGCAATTAAACATAAGGCATGTATTTAATGAAACAGAACATTAGAAAACAAATTCTGATTGCTTATTTTTGGTTCTCCATCTAGGCTCTCTTTTGTGGCTATATTACTTGTCACATAATCTCATGATTGTTTACATATGACGTATGTGATGAAACGTAAACATTAATAGGTAAGTGCCAACAAAGTTCTCTACATGTGATTAATTAATACAGAATTCAAATTGACTAAATAAAATTATAATTATAGAACAACTTCTGTTTTTTCTTCTATCTTATACTAATTATTGTATATTATTATTCTATTTCAAATAACAGATAATTTAACAAGAGACTTATAGATTCGTTTTTCTCTCTCTCTCTCTCTCTCTCTCTCTCTCTCTCTCTCTCTCTCTCTCTCTTTTTCTTCTTTTAGTACAATGTATAACTAAATATAATTATTCAAATTCTTTATATAAACATTAAAATTTTGCATTATTATTTTTATTAATATTGCATTAATAAGATTAAATTTATAAAAAAACATTTGTTAATCGTAAAACTTTAGTACCTTTTGTACTTTATAATTTTAACTACAAAGTATGATAATTCTATTATTTGATACTATATCAGTAAAATAATATTAATTTTTATTTAAATTTAACATTTTAAAGACAAAGTTTCAGATAAACATTCTAATCTACAATTTTTATTTATTTTTCATATAGATCATTACCTTTGGATTCCTATGTACTACTAATAATAACCCAGATAGCCAAGCATGTCTGAGCAAAATCGTGCAAACCTGTGATTGCTTATGATGCTGGCCACTTGCCGTATATTTGCTTCAATGATTTCGAGTAATTTAATATTTGAAGCAACACGCAGGCAACATTGGTGTATGTATTGCCAGCAATTTATCGACAAGAGAGCAGCATCAAATTTACTTCGCGTTGCTAGCAATATGACAGCATTGTGTGATCCTATGAATTATTACAGCAACATGACAGCAAAACAGCTCGAATTTTGAATCAGTTAAATGGGTGACGATTTTAGACCGCAGCATAAGTTGCCAACAAGTTGCTTGCAAGTTGCTATACAAAATTGTTATATCGTGAAAACATCAACTTGCGGACAAATGCGGATTCAGTTGCCACAATTCTGATAGCAATACATACTACGTTGTCGGCAACATGCCAGCAACAATGTAGACACGTTGCTATCTGGGAAACTTTGTCTTGAGTATAAAAGATATTATTCTATATCATATTATTTCTCTAATATAATTATTTAGTAGAATTAGATTTATGTACGAAGATATTTTATTGTTTCAAAATCTTTGTTTTATCTCCTACTTTATAACTTTAGTTATTGTTGCGGTAATATTTTTACAGATTTGTACAAGAACATTTTATTATCTTAAAATTGTATTCTATGGTAAAATGCTGTTTTTATCTTCTAATATATATCACATATTTACAAATGCAAGTGTACTTATCTTTATAACATAAGTTATTTTTCTTACAGATATGTCAGAGCATGTGGAATTGCAACATTTAGTAGACGCCGATGTGGAGAATAACACAACAAATCATAAAAAAAAGTTTTCTATTCTATTATGTAAATCTTGTCCTTATATGGGTCTAATTTTAGCGACACTCTCATCTCTGTTCTTCTCATTATGTAGTGTGATTGTTAAGAGCTTGGTAGAAGTAAATCCAACAGAAATGGCAATCTTTAGATTTTTAGGGGTATTGTTACCAGCTATACCAATTGTGATTTATAAAGGTGAACATCCTTTTCCAAAGGGACGTAGATTAATACTTATTCTAAGGAGTTTTATTGGTACAACAGGACTTATGTTTAGTTTCTACGCGTTTAGACATATGCCGTTGGCTGATGCCTCAGTTATTGTATTTTCTGTTCCTGTTTTTGTAGCAATATTTGCACGGATATTTTTGAAAGAACCCTGTGGGCTGTTCAACGTTGTTATTGTATGTTTGACACTGATTGGTGTGATATTGATAACACGACCTCCGTTAATTTTTGGTAACACCATAGAATCTCTCTCGGATGGTCATATTAAGCCAGAGCATGCAGATTTATGGAGTGCTATGGCTGCTTTTTCAGCTACTTTATTTGGTGCGAATGCATATGTTTTACTACGTGCATTAAAAGGTCTTCATTTTTCTGTTATAATGACAAACTTTGGTTCATTTGCCTTGATTCAAACTACGCTTATATCATGGGCAATTGGCGCATTATGTATGCCACATTGTGGTACAGATAGACTTTTGGTTGTTGCACTCGCACTGTTTAGTTTTGCAGGCCAAATTTTGTTAACCTTAGCTCTTCAAATTGAACAAGCTGGTCCAGTGGCCATAGCAAGATCCACAGATATCGTCTTCGCGTTCTTTTGGCAGGTATTATTTTTTAATGAAATACCAAATTGTTATTCTGTAGGCGGGGCTATATTAGTCACTAGCTCAGTTTTATTAACAGGATTAAGAAAATGGGCTCTTTCATTACCGGAAACATCAAATATTAAAAAGTCTCTTGGAATCTTAGTCTTATAAATAATAATTTTTTTTATTTAGAGACAAAAAAGTAGACTGCAAAAGAGAATGCCCAAAAAGCAATCATATATGAAAAATATTGTTATGAATAATAACAATTTAAATGTTAATTTTTAAAATTTGTTAGTTTATATGTACAAGGTATTTTAGATATATTAATTCACCTGCTAATGGTTGATTTTAGTGATTACTTGAAGATGAAAATTCTAATACAAAATAAGCATTTGAATTTAGCAAATTGGATTGGCAAGATCTTATGCATTCAAATATTGCAATAAAGATACTCGTAAGATATCAATTAATTTTTAAATATTAATATAATTTTGTGTCTGTTCAAAATATCTTTCAACATTGTCAATGTTGTTTCTTTATGTCAGGCCTATAGCTGGTTTGCACTTTTTGGCCGATATTGCCTACTGCCATCCCTACTTCTCGTAGCATCTATGCTGCTTGCAGAGACGCTCAAGTTCAGAATATTAGCTATAAATCGTGTTTTTCTAATAAAGTTTTATGTTATATTTAAAGTTAAAGTGTACATGTTTAATTTCTGTACCGATTTCTAGCTGCTTCATGATTTTAAAAAAATTCCGGGTATTTTCTTGTCACCCTGTACATATATAGATAGGTATATAATATATATAATTATATACATAAAATTATATACATAAAATACAAAATATCTTGTAAAACATCAAGTTTTAATGTCACCTTAATAATTTTATGCACAGAATAATGAGACGAATTCTCGAAAAATGTTATCCAAGACATTCGAATAACCTTTACAATAAATTATGTCAAAATACTAGAACTTTCAAGCCTTATAATTCCAAAAGTTCTTAATGAAAAAATACTTATTTATAGTGTTTTGGAAAGCCCTCGAGATAAGCTACAAGAATATGTAATAAAAAGTAGGTGGTTCTATTTAAAAAATTGAAGGTGACCTTTACGTGACCTTCAAGCAACATTTAAGGTGAAACTAATGACACCATCTTATGTACCCCTTGAAACCATACAACTTTGGTCTGGAACATTTTTCTCTAAAATGTTGCGTTTACGAATAAATCGGGTGATACGGGTGGTCTGAGACACTCAGTATATATAACGCAATATATATAATAATAATAAACAACAAACTGTACATGGAACAACACTGGCCAAAACCCTATATGTATTTATAGCTAATACTGTCCCTGAGCTCGAGTGTTTTATTTCTCTACGAGTAGTCAAGGTGCTACATAACATGAGAAAAATTGGGATATCGGTAGGCAAAATCGGCGAAAAAGTGCGAACTAGCCGTAGGTTTGATTTATGTGCTAACTCTGTTGTGCTTGCTGATAATGTTGAGGAGAATGTATTTGAAAACGATTAAAATATTAATTATTTTTTTTAAACTGATTATTTCTTACATATTTTGAATTATATACAATTATTTTTAAATATGTCTGAACGTTTAAAAAAAGAAGTTGAACGTACAGTAAAAAAATTTTCTATATTGTATAATTTTATATATAGGGTGATTGAGGAGGAATCTGCAATATTCCAGGTGGTGATAGTATTGATGATTCTAAGCAAAAAGAGTCATATGAACATGGGTCCTATTCCTAACAGTTACCGAGATATTCTAGTTATAACGTGAAAAGGGCATAATACATATGGATTTATTTCTATCCCTCCATATACATTGTGCCCTTTTCATGTTATAACCAGAATATCTTATTGTTAGTAACAGTTAGGAATAGGACCCAAGTTCATATGACTCTTTTTGCTTAGAATCATCAATACTACCTCCCGGAATATTGCAGATTCTTTCTCAATCACCTTGTATATATTATATATATATAAGTTCATTCAAAGTATATATTTCTTTCTCTTGTATAATTTCTGTTCGTATATAGAAAAATAACAAATAAAATTGAAAAATAATTAAAAAATTAATTTTTGCATTGTTTTTTGAAAAAATAAAATTGCTATTAAATTATACAATATTCTATATGCAATTATATATAATTATATTTTATATATAATTACATTTATATATGATTATATTAGGCAGTTTTTCTCATTTTATTGAACTTCAGTTTTTTGTGAAAACAATGTAAAAATTATCCTTTTAATTATTTTTTAATTCTTATTATTTTTATATATAATACAAACAGAGATTATACAAGAGCAAGAAATATACATGGACATATTTTATATATTATTATATATAAAAAATTTGTTCCTAGTAGTCCTCTCGCAATTTAAATGGTTAGAAGCAAATGGTCAAGAAACAATTAAAAAAATTTGTTTTAGATTTTTACTAGATTTGTCACCTGGTAGCGTTTACTACTGGAAGCTTTGATTCGAAATATTGGCCTAAAGAGAAAAAAAACAAATTTTTGCAAGGAATAGGGTGAAAGACCCAATTACTGGCAGTGTCCATATTACTGTCAATCAAAATTAAAATACTTTTTAAAATATGAATACTATATCTTATATTATTTTATTAATTTTTAATAAAATCTTCAAGAAATCTGGTTATTATTATAACAATAAACTGAAACTAAAAGCCAATCCACTAATTAAAAAAAAAGCTTAAAGTCCGAGAAACTCATTTTTCTGCTGAGTTACGTCCATTTTTATTAGTAGAGTAGATGTAAGTAGCTGCAAAGATTACCGATTATAGGCAAAATTTGAACAGTAAGTCTCACGGTAACACATTTTTCTGATAAAATAATGTTGAAATTAAAGAAAAAAAAAATATATATGGAATAAATTATTAATTTTTATAATATAATTATTCATGTCAGTAATATGTTCACTTTTTCGTGTTTTTCCTAATACTGTCAACAGTATTATGGACATAAATCCTAATATTGTCAACAGTATTATGGACATAAATCATGAAATGAACATAATACTGGCAGCTTGGTGAATGACAGAATAACCTCTAAACTTCTATGTCGACTTTGTTTTGATGGATAAGAGCGTAAACACAGATCATCGGAATACCTATCATTCTCACATATTAGATACCTATTATTCTCTTAAAATTTGCTTGACACACCTGTTGAGGTTAATGTAAGTAAATTTATTGTAATGTAAGTAAAATTATTATTTAATCACTTCTAACATATTAAATTTATTTATGACTTTTGCTTATAGTGCTAATATAATTAAGAAAAAATAAAGATAAGTAAACAAAAAAGATGTTTGTACAGCACAAATAGTCTAAAGGAAGCATTATCTGCAATAAATACAGGCATGAGCGTAAATGCTGCCAGTAAAAAATTTAATATTGGATTTAATATATATATACAAGCAATGATATTTTATCTTATTTAAATAAAGGCGATTCAAAATATATAATAAATTAAAATATGTATTCCCTCCGTTGTGTGCAAACCTTCGGCCGGCAGCAGTCGGAAATAAAAAGTTTGGCTAGAAAAACTACCAGTAATGTGTTCATCCGGTTGCCAGAATTAGGAACATAAAATTTAGAGGTTACCAGTATTAGGTGCAGTTGAGCTTGGTCATTATTATATTAATTAAAAATTAAGAATCAATTTTATTTAAACTTTCTAATTTTATTTATAAAGTTTATAATTGGAGCAATCAGAAAAAAATATTTTTAAAAGACAAAGTATCATTGCTTGTATATATATATTAAATCAAATGTTACTGAATGCTTAATATGCCAGTAATTGGGTCTTTCACCCTATGAGATTATAACATTAAATAGCAAATGTTTATAATACTGTTTTATAAGAATAATTTTTGCATTTATGTATCTTTTTTGGAAAGTACTGATTTTTATAATTTGTTAAATTTCTTTAGAAATGTATAAATCATGATTTAATGTAGTTTTAAAAAATTTTAATTTTATTAAAAGGTATGAATAATTTCATTAAAATAATAAAAAATTAATTTTTTCAAATCGTAATTAAAATTCAGAAAAAGCTTATTTAGAAAAAAATATAAAAAAAGAATTCGAACATGTTAACTCAGTGATGAGAAAAAGGAACATAAATATAATAGTTCTATCTTGTAATTTTGCAATTGTACTCTTATTTTTAATAGTAGCATAAATATTTACATTAAGATATCGTGTAGATTATACTGTCAAAGCTTTTATATTACTAATATTTATGTTATTACTTAAATTATATAGGACTAATATATTTTTTTCATATGATTCTAATTAATATCAAATCATGTCGATATTTAAGGGTATCTTTACTATTATAAAATGTTGCTATATTTGATGTTGCTATTTATGCCTGAGTTTTTGGCAAACCTAATTGACCAACTTCAATTATAGTATATAAAGTAAAGTTTAAAAACTATGTATAACAATTTTTAAACTTTCTGTTTAAAAACTGTTAGAGTCTTGATATTTTGACATTATAGTCCAAATAATCTCTGCAATCTATCATTAACAGATGATACGGTAGATTTGGAATATCTTATTTAATCAGGTTTTTCTATTGTTCTTTACTTTCTTTCTTTAGATACGTAAACTTGCATATGTGGATGTATGCGAGAGAAAAAGTGAAAGTGAGTGTGCGTACGTATAATGGAGACGCTGATAAGAGTGTATGTGCGTGCACGTGCGCACACATTGCTGTCCATTGCTTTATATTATATAAAGGCCGTTTCAAGCCGGGGTGCAACGGGTGCAGTTTCCCCGAGCGGCCGCCGACGTGTCTTTAAAAGTAATCGTACAACCGAAATAAAAACCCAGATAGCAAAGCGTGTCTGAGCAAAATCGCGCAAACCTGTGATTGCTTATGATGCTGGCAACTTGCCGTACATTTGCTTTAATTGACTTCGAGTAATTTAATATTTGAAGCAACACGCAGGCAACATTGGATATATGTAGTGCCAGCAATTTGTCGGCAAGAGAACAGCATCAAATTTACTTCGCGTTGCTATATAGCAATATGACAGCATTGTGTGATTCTATGAATTATTACAGCAACATGACAGCAACAGCTCGAATTTTGAATCAGACGATTTTAGAACGCAGCATAAGTTACCAACAAATTGCTGGCAAGTTGCTATACAAAATTGTTATATCGTGAAGGCATCAACTTGCCGACAAATGCGAACTCAGTTGCCACAATTCTGATAGCAACATATAGGGGAGACCGGGGCCTAACCGTCGCCGGGGTTGAACCGTCAAATCAAATATCTCGGAACCTGTATATTGTGCGAACTCGCTATTAACATTGTAAACGCTGCTTATGGTACCCATGTGACCAACGGAGTTTCGGCAGGTTACCTGCCGTGTTATGATTTTTACGAGGGCAAACGTGTTTTCGGAAGGTGAAAGTTACATTTTCTGCGCGTGGAAATTTTGTAATATCTGCAATAATATTTGCTCTCCAAATCTCGAGGTACGTGATTATAAAAAGTAATGCATGCTAAACACGAATCCAGTGTAGTTTTTTCATTATCGTTGATGTCTAATATTTCGTGGGCGATCAAACCTGAAACTTGTGTTTGGGGTTAATCCGCCAGTAAGCAGTCCGGGTGCATTTCCAATGCATTTCCGGGCATTTCCAGGCTCACTGCATATGGAATATGGATGAGACGGGAATTACAACCGTTCAGACACCGAATAGAGTCATCGGACGTCGAGGAGTGAAACAAGTCGGGCGAGTGACTTCTGCGGAAAGAGGAACCCTCGTAATTATTTTTAAATAATGTTTTGCATAAAAATTTTAAATAAATTTTTATATTTTTCTCTTAAAAAACAATTATTAAGATGTATCATATCATTTTTCAGGATTAGATGTACGTATATGTATTGAAAATGCAGTGTGACGGTTAAACCCCGGCATTTTTGAGATTTCAATTTTTCCACCGTTGTCGTTTTTGCTCTATACCGGTTAAACAAAGCGACGTAGATAAAAATTTCCTATATAAATTTTGTAGCTAAAGGTTCACTCTTTACAGTGGTATACCACATTTAACTAAAATTATTTATTTTCTTGTTAAAAATCGGCACCGAAAAAAAACTGACGGTTAGGCCCCGGTCTCCCCTACTATGTTGTCGGCAACATGCCAGCAACAATGCAGACACGTTGCTATCTGGGAATGAAAAAATTGGAAAAAAATTGAAATATCAGTTAAACTAGAAATCTGAATCACGCTGAATTACAGTGGCGCTGATTATTTTCAAAACTTAAATTTATAAAAAATTATTTGCGTCCGAGTGTGTCTCAGGAAAGGTTAATTTTAGCAACAATTTCGATCGAGCATAAATAAAATCGTGAGCAAATTAGAAACATCGAAGCTTATCAAACAATTTGCTGAAGTAAAAGCGAGACGTGCGCGTTTTATATAAAATAGAGCTTTATATCAATATAATTTTAATTAGTGCAATGTTTATCAAGATATTCAGATTTTATAACTGTTCTAAACTGTTGTATTAATATATTAAAGTTCAATGTTCGCTTTTAATAAATACTCCAATAGGAAAAGATTCATAACATCATATGACAAAATATGGATGAAATTGGGAATGCTGCAATTATGTCTCAATATTTGCAGCAACACTAATATAAATTTAGACCTTTATGCAAATATTGATAAATATTTGCACAATTTATTTCTGAATAGTATTTCAGCAATTAATAAGATAGTAGCGATAGAGGAACTATCTTACCGGAATATTTGCAAAATTAAATTTGGAAAGAAATTGCGAAATAATTGAGAAATATATTTAAGTTTTATTATGTGTCATTGATCCTGTATTAGGTATATAGCATATTCTGTGTTTGCTGGGTTGCCGACAGATGACATCTTTTCTCGTATGTAAAATATAATGAACAGTGGTATCTATATATTGTAACTGTTATATATCGGTGTTTAGTGAAGTGTGGAGTGCTGGAGTAATTTTGCTTCTAAATGTCGAAATAATTGTGTAAAATTTAAACCTAAAATTGAATTTTTCAATTTTTGTGCAAATATCATTCAGAAATTTTATGTCGGCAAGAACGCTGTATTATGAGGTATCTTAGAGCAATAATTGTGAAATTCCTCTCAATTAAATGAAGAAATTATTGTACAATATTTGCGCAATTTTCTTATCGGGGTATTTATTAAAAGCGAACATTGAAATAAATATTACATTAAAAGCCAAACAATATTTAAATACTACCGAACAATATTACAGAACATTAAAAACCAAAAAATAATTGAAATTTTGCTCTACGCACATTATTTTATATTTGAAAAACGCTTCTGCTGTCAATGCAATTGTTAATATAAGTTGATGCTCGATTTCGATCAATTACCAATAACAATATGGAGGGGTAAAAACCACAGTGGTGTAAGTCAAATTTTTAAAAATATTTTTTTGTGTGTATAGATGCAATTTATATATTGTATAGATTGCATCTATGCACGCGAAAAAAAATTTAAAAAAATTTGACTTATACCACTATGACTTTTACCCCTCCATATGTACGTGGAGTCAGTTTTATTGGGTCGTATTAGTTTGAGTTGGGTTGGATAGGAGTCATTTGGGTTTAATGAAGGTTCGTGTGGTTCATTTGGGTTATCAACATAAATACAATCGGTAGAAAAAGACGGGACACTCTGCGCTCGGGCGCAACAAGCCCTTGAAACGGCCGTGTTTATATATCCCATGTGGGATAAGTATGTAGGGGAGACCGGGGCCTAACCGTCGCCGGGGTTGAACCGTCAAATCAAATATCTCGGAACCTGTATATTGTGCGAACTCGCTATTAACATTGTAAACGCTGCTTATGGTACCCATGTGACCAACGGAGTTTCGGCAGGTTACCTGCCGTGTTATGATTTTTACGAGGGCAAACGTGTTTTCGGAAGGTGAAAGTTACATTTTCTGCGCGTGGAAATTTTGTAATATCTGCAATAATATTTGCTCTCCAAATCTCGAGGTACGTGATTATAAAGAGTAATGCATGCTGAACACGAATCCAGTGTAGTTTTTTCATTATCGTTGATGTCTAATATTTCGTGGGCGATCAAACCTGAAACTTGTGTTTGGGGTTAATCCGTCAGTAAGCAGTCCGGGTGCATTTCCAAGGCATTTCCGGGCATTTCCAGGCTCATTGCATATGGAATATGGATGAGACGGGAATTACAACCGTTCAGACACCGAATAGAGTCATCGGACGTCGAGGAGTGAAACAAGTCGGGCGAGTGACTTTTGCGGAAAGAGGAACCCTCGTAACTATTTTTTAATAATGTTTCGCATAAAAATTTTAAATAAATTTTTATATTTTTCTCTTAAAAAACAATTATTAAGATGTATCTTATCATTTTTCAGGATTAGATGTACGTATATGTATTGAAAATGCAGTGTGACGGTTAAACCCCGGCATTTTTGAGATTTCAATTTTTCCACCGTTGTCGTTTTTTCTCTATACCGGTTAAACAAAGCGACGTAGATAAAAATTTCCTATATAAATTTTGTAGCTAAAGGTTCACTCTTTACAGTGGTATACCACATTTAACTAAAATTATTTATTTTCTTGTTAAAAATCGGCACCGAAAAAAAACTGACGGTTAGGCCCCGGTCTCCCCTATATAAAATGTATTGTACATAATCTTTTTAAATTAAAGGTCGGAATATTAGGATAATTAAATTTCCTATTGTTAACACTTTTCTACATTTAACACTTTTAATTTCCGCATCTTTAACATTTTAACTCGAACTTTACCCTGTGTTATGTGATTTTCCATGTGACTTTGTAAAGTGAAAAAGTGAATAAAAAAGAATATTATGTATATTCCAACTTTATTTGTTAATAGTGTAATTAACGCGATGATATGTTTACTATGTGCATATGTTATAATAAGTAGAGATTAAGAAAATAATTAAAAATAGGAAATTTATTTGGTCCCGAGATGTTAAGAACAGGAAAGTACGATTGTAATAGATTCAAGTGTACATATACAAGGTGCATTTCCATAGTAAGAAAGATTAAATGTTTGATTAGTATAGTATATTTTTGAATCTCTGACAATTTTAAAGAAATACTCGCTATAGAATTTTATCAAGAGACACGGTAGTGTCTCGCGCCAAGTACACGCGGAGCGAGACCGACCGTGACTCTTTTACGCGACGCGACGATTTGCGATATTTATAACGAGACAGAAAAAGAAATGTCACATTATTTCTGTCTCTTCTTTTCTTGGATTTATTCAGGGTAAATTATTTATAACGTTAATGACAAACATAAAATATGCATTCTATGAAAAAAATGGTTTGGACAAAACTTGTTTGAAATTAAAGGGGACATAAGATAATACAATAAAAAATGGGGGTTTCCATTTTAAAAATAAAGTTGACTTTTGTTTCACTTATAGTAGCGCCATCTGTGATGAAGCGAATAGTGCTATTTTGTGTTCTTTTTGATTTCAAACAAGTTTTGTCTTAACCATTTTTTCATAGAATGCATATTTTATGAGATATTTGTCATTAACATTATAAATGATCACCCTGCATACAAACAATTTCATTAAATAAATAGTATAACAAATGTATATATTAATATTAGTATATTATGTAACATATGTAACAAAAGGCTCATAAGATTATAAATCAATCAAAGATAAAAGGAGCGTCGCCGTAACAAGGTGTTAGTGTTAAAAATTCTGTATTAATTCAAATAATAATAACAAACGTTTCGGACCTTAATAGGACCATCTTCAGTGTCGCAAAAAAACTTAAGTCGAAATCGGAAAAGTTAGACGACGTTACAAAAATTACAATAAAATAACTTAAGTCAAAATCGGAAAAGTACGACGTTACAAATATTACAATAAAAATTGACGCAACTATAATTAACGCAATGGTGAAAACGTTGAGTTCGGAGTAGACATACTGTAACAGTTATAATTTAGTAAAGTTAATTAAAAAAGAACAATAAGTAGTTAATAAAATACGTACATCTCAATTTGTTTCTTTCCGCTGTGAACAATTTTTGTAGGATCGGCATTACGGTGGTGATGTGTCTAGTTAAAAGAGAACTCGCAAAATACTCGGCGGCGAGAGAACGACTCGTATATATAAACAGCTAGGGAAGGAAAAAAGGGGGGGAGGGGGGAAGAAGAGGAAAGGTAAGGAAGGCACGGAGCTATTAAGGTGGGAACAAATTACGAACAGGAAGATAATCCACTGAGAGGGATTCTGTATCATTTTGCTTGTTTAACGGAGATGACTGTCGTTTAATGTGTATCATCT
Source organism: Temnothorax nylanderi (assembly GCF_030848795.1). Taxonomy (NCBI): domain Eukaryota; kingdom Metazoa; phylum Arthropoda; class Insecta; order Hymenoptera; family Formicidae; genus Temnothorax; species Temnothorax nylanderi. Next base: position 187,228 of record NW_027249338.1, on the reverse strand, counting down.
CAGAAATTAATCTTTTACGGAGTGATGTCTCTATGTCCAGTATCTCAACATTGTCCTAATCAAACTCATGGTCAGTCTGTAACCGATGGCAAGAAATGACCGAGGGGGAATCAGAATTTTTATTAATGTCTAATCTATGTTCCTTCACTCTGGTTTTCAATTGTCTTTTGGTTTGGCCCACATAAGTTACCTCCCCAGCGAGAAATGACCCATCGAATCGACGTCTAATTGACGTCGAAATCATCGATATTACATCATATCGAAATAATGCTCGAAATTTGAAGCTTATTTCGATGTTTGTGCTATATGACATTTTTTAAAAGAAGAGATTATTTGTGACATACATTCATCGCGTCAGACTGTAAACAGGCAAATTATGTATTTTCTGTTAAGACATCGATATTTCATCATTTCGATATCGATTCGAAGCTATTTTGATTTGCCTGTCAAATATATAATAACATTGCCATTATATATAGAATGCAATATAAATAAAAAATTGTATTGGCAGACATGAATAATGTAAATATTTTATGATTTGAGCATTATAATAATTGCGTTACAATATTAATTTTTTTAGGCTTCCATTTCCATTAAATAGTTACTTTATAACTGTAAAAGTCACAACAAAATTCCTGTTTGTAATTTGACAATTTTGAAAATTAAAATATTATATAATAGGTACATTTTCAGTACTACATCCGCTCATTTATTAAACAAGAAGTTAAATTAAGCAACTAATTAAATTATTAATATTAAATATTAATACAATAAGATATTTGTATTTACATTTATCAAAATAAAAAATAAGTTTAATTATGAAAATAAATATTAATAATTGGACTTATTAAAAATTAAATAATTTGTTCAGATATTGCGCTCGAATTCTTTTCGCGTTTTACAACACCCGATCGTTTCACATTAGATGGCGCGACGCGCGAGTCGCCACTCTCAAAGAGCTCCCGCCTCCTTCCTCACTCGTTAGGTGTCATGGCCGCACTTGCTTGCGTTTCTTCGAACGTGTCGAGTCGGTTACCTCTTTCTTGACGGATCGATCGTTGCGGCGCGTGTTCTGGAGACCAACCGAGCGAGAGTCGGATCACCAGGGAGAGCTCACCGTCAGGAAAGGGAGAGCTGCGGCAGCTAGCGTCCGAGAGGGAGGATCGAGGCGAGGAGTCCGGTCCAGCGAGCGGGGCCCTTAAGAGATTCTCATTGGGACGTCATATTTGAAGACAGACATTAGTCAAAAAAGTACAAGGGCCTCTGCTAGAGTTTATATTCGTCTTGAGATCTTATAGACATTAATGCAGAGACCCCCCTCTCTTTTCATTTTTCTTTCTTCTTTTTTTTCATAATCGGTATTAATACGTTTCAGTAAACATTCGGACTCACATTTTCAATCAGTAATCCAGACATCTTAATTCCGTCCTGTATAAGATCTGGTTTTTTATTTTAGTTCATTTATTTTCTATTCTATCTTCAGGACAGATTACTGATTTGGTTTGCTTTTATTTCAACTAATGTAAAAACTTTTTAGTTACTCTCAATTTCTTTCACGTCAACATATTTTTTGAAGTGAAACTTCTTTAGGCACGGTAGTGAGTTCGATTCGCGACACGAAATCACGAATTTCGCGACACGAAAAGTGTAACGAAAATTCGACCAATAGGCGTACGGCGTTGGCGAGACGGCTCCTTCTTTTGGTACGGTAGTAAGTTCGATTTTGCGACACGGAAAAGCGACACGAAAAGTGTAACGAAAATTCGACCAATAGGTGTACGGCATTGGCGAGACGGCTCCTTCTTTTGGCACGGTAGTAAGTTCGATTTTGCGACACGGAAAAGCGACACGAATTTCGCGACACGAAAAGTGTAACGAAAATTCGACCAATAGACGTACGGCATTGGCGAGACGGTTCCTTCTTTTAGCACGGTAGTAAGTTCGATTTTGCGACACGAAACTCAAAAGTGTAACGAAAATTCGACCAATAGGCGTACGAAATGAAACTCTTTTTGGATCGGTAAGTAAATTCGATTTTGCGACTCGAAAACGCGTCACGAAAATTCGATCAGGCGTACGGCACTGGCGAGACGGATATAGTGAGAACTGCGTGTAACACTACATTTTCGAGTTGCGGGCGGCTTGGAGTGACTAATTCCGTTGTACTGTTTTTGTATTAATTTCAGAAAAGTTATGGCAAAGCCTTGCCTTCAGAAGTTTCACTTCTAACGCGCGTGGCGACCACGCGTTCATTTTTTTTTTTGTAAAGATAACTACACATAATGAAGACAAAATTGACTTCAAAGGAACTCTCTTTCTGTCACTCACCTATCTAAGAATTCTAGACAAACCTGCCGTGTTTGCCATTACTTTTTAAACATAATTAAATTAAATAAAAAAATTAAATAACTAAAAATAAATATTAAAGACAGAAAGTAAAAAAGTTTTTATATAATATATAGGCACCTATATACAGTTGTAAAATTCGTGAATTTGATTGGTGTATTACTCTTAGTTTCGGCCAAAATTAAAAGCATACACCAATCACCTTCACAAATTTTACAACAATTGCAAAGTAGTTTTCTCTGCTGAACACAGCTTTTTATTACTTGCGTTACATGTATGAGCCGCCATTTACTGCGCGTGCGCAAACAACCCGGCAACCGAGCAACGACTTGAATATTTCGTTGAGCACCGACGGCGCCAAACAGCGCAGTGCTGCAATTGGATATAAGTCCGTGATCGGAACTTCGGAAGGCTGTTAATAGACTAAAATAAGGTAGAGAATAACGTAAGTCGCGAAAGGTTATATATTTTACAGTCTTTTACGTCTTACGTTTTACTATGTATGCTTTACTTTATGTCCACGCTACGACAGACGTCTCGTTTTTTGTCATCAGCCGAACGCTGCCCTTGCGGCAACCCAATGCAAAATATTAACCATGTAATATTTAATTGCGGATTGTACTGTAGTAAAGCCTCTTATTTAGTCAAATACATTGAGGAAACCTTTCCTCAATCTCCAAGAGATATTCTCCCATTTTTAAATAATCCCCCTCATCAATTCATCCGTCTTCTCCTCGCAACTTGCAAGTCTATGCCCTAATGAAAATTCTCTTATGAGAACTCATACGATCTCTCTTACGAGATCTTAAATGAGAACGCATATGAGATCTCATATTAAGTATTCAACCAAAACATCATATGACAGCGCATACGAGATCTCAATTAATATTGCATATGAGATATCATATAGTATCACATATGAGATCTCATTTAATATCATAAAAGATATATTTCATTTGATATAGGAAAATAAGATCTAATGTACAATATAATGCAGTTTATGACGATTTTATTAATAAATTTGTTTCAAAAATATTTTTGTTGATATATTTATATTTAAATATTTTTTATATTTAAAAGAATTTATGAAAAAGGAAAAAAATTAAACATACAATAATGTAAGTATAAATTTATTAATTTTCAAGAAATGTAATTTTGAAAATTACAAGACAAACATCTTTCATTAGTATTCAACACAAACATAAAGTATCTTTCTTTACTAAATTACTATAAAGTTAAAACAACCTAGCTTCCGAAGCGCGGATCTAGCTCGCGGCTGGTCAGGGTTCGGAGTAGGCGCGGAGGGAGACATAAGACTCGGTTAAAATGGACAATGTAACAAGTTTATTCTATAAAGCGTAAATGTACAGAGAGATCGCGGGAGTCGAAGACATATACAGAGATCGCGGGAGTCGCGGACGCGGATAGATCGCGGAGTTCGAATACAAAGATCGCGGGAGTCGAAGATATATACAGAGATCGCGGAGTTCGAAGATATGCACAGTATACAGAGATCGCGGGAGTCGCGGGCGCGGGTACGGTAACGGCGATCCGCAGCGATCGCGGAGTTCGAAGATATGTGCAGCGATAGTGGATACGGTAACGACGATATACCGGGCGCTGTACGCGGATCGGCGGGCGCGCGGGCTCGCGGAACACGGGGCGCGACCACAGTGAAAGCGCAAGCTTCGGCCAGCGGCGGCGCGGCGCTGGAGCGCGCGGAATCGAGCGGCTAAGATCCTTAGCAGATATATAGAGAACTTTTTATATCCTGGCGTCTCGGAATACGCGGGCGGGAAGCGGCACCGGGTGGCCAAGATCTTTGGCGAGTAAGAGAAGAGCTCTCTTACCCTGGTTCACTCCGGTGTCACAGGCTCTCGGATGGAAGATCGAGTCAACCGCCTAGATACTTCACTCGGCAGAGCCAGAGATGCCTCTCTAACTCCTGGTTGTTTGAATTCGGGGATTGCGGGATCCGCGAGCAGCGGAGAACAGGTCGGATCGGTTTGCTGGCTCACGGCGGAATCTAATTGTTGCTAACAATTCGTCGGTTTATATACACCCGCGGTGGTGTGTCGGTGTGGCGGGGGTATACGCGACGGCAATCGCGAGCGCCGGGATGGAGCGGCGGAGCGTTCGGGAAATACGGCGTCCCGACGCCGCGATTGCGTTCGGCGGCTTTCGGCCGTTTTCGGCACCGCCCGGCGCTCCGAGTCAGTTGCCGCGGTAAGTCCGTTCGCGGACTTATACGCGAGATAATGTACTTAAAAAAGGGCACACCGTGCCTTGTCTCGCCCGGCGGGTGTTCGGCCGGGCGGCATCCGGCTGATGCTCGCCGGGAATGATGCGTTTCGGGGCGCATCGTTATAAAGTAATAAATTATAAAAATTTGGTAACAAAATATAAAAACTGTTAAATAAAAAAATAATTATAAAAAAAAACTGTTAATTGATTAAATCAAAATTTTGGCTGTTCTTCCGAAAACGTCCGTGCTCCGATTTAGTTGAAACTTTGTGAATAGGTTCCTTTTAGATAAAAAAGACATATACCAAAAGAATTTTTTGCGACTCCAAAGTTTAGCAACTTTTTTAACATTTTTAACTTGCTGCCTCCGCGCATACATTTTCCACGCGAAACGAGGTGTCACATGGGTTTACAACTTTCCATGCGTGGAAAACTCACGCATGTACTTTGGAGGCACACTATGTGTCTAGTTTAATAATAGTGGAGCCCCCTGCAGGGGGGCGGAGCCTACTGCCTTCACGCATACACTTTTCACGCGAACCGAGGTTTACCCCCACCCCCTGCTTTCGGGGGAGGTGCGGTAGCCCTTCCCTTGCTTACGTGTGTACTGTTTTTCTTTCTCTCTCTCTCTCTCTCTCTCTCTCTCTCTCTCTCTCTCTCTCTCTCTCTCTCTCTCTCTCTCTCTCTCTCTCTCACTGCTAATTCTGTGTATATTATTATACTATGTGATAGATTATATAAATTGATATCTTGAAAACTATGCATGTTTACAACGTTTCTGATTTTCTGAAGTTTCGCCAATGATGTTTATGTTGTGACTTTGACGGGTATGACTTTATGGTTGTTTACATTACTTGAGAGCTGTTTTGGTTTGTTTCGCGTGGAAAATGTATGCGCGGAGGCAGCAAGTTAAAAATGTTAAAAAAGTTGCTAAACTTTAAAGTCGCAAGAAATCCTTTTGGTATATGTCTTTTTTATCTAAAAGGAACCTATTCACAAAGTTTCACCTAAATCTGAGCATGGACGTTTTCGGAAGTTTCGCCAAAATTTTTTCATAATCTAATTTTCGGATATCTCTAATCTTATATCCGATGTGTTTGTTCATACAACGAAGAATTCTTTTTTTCTTTGTAGAATGATGAAATATTTCGTCAAGGTAATCTTTAAATAATCCTAAAAATGAAATTGAATTATTTGAAGTAATAATGTATCATTAACGATTTGCAACTGAAAATCAATACTTACGACGCAAATTATTGTATTTTTTTGGCGTAAAGCATTTTCGAGGGGATCTTTCGTACAGCTCAGTTGTTACTTTTGATGTTTTAAAACATCTGTTTACCAAATGATATTTGCCCCAAAATATTACGAGTAGTTCTCGTAAAAATACCCAGTGGCTACGGTGTTTAATGTACTCCCAGAATGCCAGTTGTATCATCTTGCCACATCCAATATAAATCTAGATAAACAATTGTAAACATAAATATTTCAATTAAATATTTATAAATAATTGCTTAATATGAAGCTGGGATACCTCATCTCCTTCAATTTGATATAACTCTCTTTCTTCTTCATTAACTTCTCGCACTTCCGAGCTGCGATTGTCATATTGGTAACGATTTTCATCTTCCGATTTTATTTGTTCACCTACCAAATAGTTTAATAAAATTTTGTTTTAAGTATAGCTTTTTAAAAATTATTCTTTTTAAAAAAAAAATGTGTGGGGTTACGCGCGCGCGTGTGTGTGTGTGTGTGTGTGTGTGTGTGTGTGTGTGTGTATTCCTATACATGTGCGTCTTGCAATACAATTTATTACCTGCAGTTTTCAATCGATAGACGAAGTTGCCTCTTCTACGATTCGGCCGCGACCGTGGAGTCTCCACATTTTGTATTTCTGCTGAATTGCCTCTTCTACGATTTGGACGCAACCGTGGAGTCTCCACATTTTACGTATTTCTGCTGAATTGCCTCTTCTACGATTCGGCCGCGACCGTGGAGTCTCCACATTTTGTATTTTTGCTGAATTGCCTCTTCTACGATTCGGCCGCGACCGTGGAGTCTCCACATTTTGTATTTCTGCTGAATTGCCTCTTCTACGATTCGGCCGCAACCGTGCAGTCTCCACATTTTACGTATTTCTGCTGAATTGCCTCTTCTACGATTCGGCCGCGACCGTGGAGTCTCCACATTTTGTATTTTTGCTGAATTGCCTCTTCTACGATTCGGCCGCGACCGTGGAGTCTCCACATTTTGTATTTCTGCTGAATTGCCTCTTCTACGATTCGGCCGCGACCGTGGAGTCTCCACATTTTGTATTTGTGCTGAAAAAATATATACAACATTTTCTTTTAAATTTAATTATCCTGTAAATTTTGAATTGATAATGTATATCAAGCAATTTCTTATAATTATTATAGCTATTTTCATTACGTTCATTTCGTGGTGGCGATCCTGAAAATGAACGTTCAATACGATTAAGATACGATGAAGATTGGTGGCTGACGCTTGGACCTGGCGAAGTTATATTTAATTAATCGAAGAAAAATGGAGCGTTGAGCCGTAACAAGGTGTTGGTGTTCGTATATTCTATACTTAAGTAAAGAAGTAACGAATTATAATGTACATACTGTACATATACATATATTCCAACTTAATAGACTGCGCGCCGCAAATTTGTCGGACTTGAAACACAGCTATCTTGGAACATTAATGGAATTTCTCTGGAATTTCTCTATGTTGTAGTCGTAACCTTTGAACTGCATCGCTTCTACGCATTTTACTAAATTTGAAGCGTGTTTCACAGTTCGATAATTGTTCTAAGGTACCTTTAAAAAAATGATTTCTTTAATATATTTTAGTTAAAGGAAATTTTAAAACTATAAAAATGTTTACTTTTAGTTTAATAAATTTGTTCAGGAGTGCGGTAGTCAAGCCCAGTGAGGTGGCAGCACCTCCTGGACGATCGTGCGGATCGTTTCGAATAGCGATGGCACGTGATGCTAGCATGCTCCGGCCTTCGCCTTGCCGATATCGCCGGCATTCCGGCAGTTACTCTCTTGCTTTCGTGAACAAATGGCAGTCTAAATTCTAACGCTCGCGTAATCATTTATTCTGTCGGGCACTCAGTAAGGATAAACCTCATCTTTGAGGCCAATGGACCTCATTAAGATTGTTACGCGTATTAATTAAACTGAGGTCCAGTGTCTCGTTGGTTAATCTGGTGAAACGTCTCATTTTCTAAAGCCACGTGGCTGCTGATTGTAATCGGAACGATTCAACGGCCTCACGTTGTACTCTACGCAAGTAAATCAGTTTAGCACGGTACTCATCGTTATTGTATAAACCGCTCACGCTCAGTTAATTAGTACTTAACGCAGTGTATATAGTGTATATAATGATTTACAACTCTGTGAAAGAAATAAATCCTGAAACTCAGTGCCGATCTGTTCATTTCAATTACCCCGTTGTATGATCTACTCATCCGTGTGTTAGCATTCTATCAGCCAAGCTCATTCTCAAACATTTGGTCCTTCGAGCCGGATACAACGGGGATTGAAAGGAGTGAAAATTCAGTGACTCTCGGTTAATCGCGGTACGCAGTGTCGGTGCGCGCCGCCATTTCACGGTTCTCGAACGATCCTTCACGGTCAACATGTCACAACAAGATGTCAACAAACCCATAGATTCCGGACGTAGCACTCCGACACAAACACTCAAGGTACCATCACAAACTAAGACTAGTGAGCAAACAGATCCGTCAAGGACGTCTCAACGTACAAAATCCCCAGCTCGCCTTTCAGCAGAGCTCTACTTAAAATGCAGAACCCAGATGTGTCGAGTGGAATCAATTCGGAAGCTTGTGGAATCTATCCCTGATTCAGCAACGGAGACTTCTCTTGGAAGAGTGACGGCTCAAATTACTCAACTGGAGGAGCTGCACAAAGCGTTCCTCAAGGAACATGCCTACTTTGAAGTAACATGGCCGGAATCATTCTTGGACCATGAATACTTCAGCAACAATGTGCACTTTAACGAGACACTTCTGGTTTGTTCAGGCAGAGAGGCGCTGACGCAACTCAAGCATGAACTCACTGAACCACTCCTCACGCAAAACTTGACTACTCAATTGAATCGCCCTGCTCATCCGAGGCTGCCAGAAATCTCATTACCAAGCTTTGATGGCAGCTACACAGCGTGGCCACAATTCAAGGAGCTCTTTTCGTCCGTAATCATGGACAGTTCACGATTAACTAATGTCGAGAAGTTACATTACTTGAGATCGTCCTTGAAGGGCTCACCGGCCCAGCTCATACAAAATCTTTCGATGACAGGAGATTCATTAATGCCATCTTGGGAATTACTTATCGGGCGCTATGAAAATAAACGCCTTATAATACAAGCACATCTCGATCAGCTGTCCAGCATCAGAACGCCCGCTCACAAAAACGCGTCATCCCTGACGAAGCTCATCAGTACGGTGACCGAAGCAACCAATGCCTTACAGTCGTTAGGCATCTCAGAACAGCTGGGAAATTGTATGTTAGTGCATCACGTTTCAAGATTCCTGGACAGTGACACAAGAGAAGCATGGGAAACCTCACTCGGTGCTTCTCAAGAATTTCCCAAGTTTGAGCTACTCATGGAGTTCCTCACTGCCAAGGCAAGGGCACTGGAAAGAGTGGAGGCCGCTAATGCTCAGTCAAAGCCAACTCAACGAAAGGCAACTGCTCACCACGCGTCCTCAAAACCAACCACGCCGTCCTCATCAGCCAATCAGTCCAAGCCGGCACCCTATGCTTGTGACATGTGCAACGCCAATCACTTCATAGTGACCTGTGAAAAGTTCCGGCAACTCACGCCTGCACAACGAAAGGGAATTGCAGAAACAAAACGCCTCTGCTATAATTGTCTTGGCAGACACAACGCTCGTGCATGCAGATCAACTCAAGGGTGCAAAACATGTTCTGCTCGACATCACACCATGCTTCACTCAACTTCATCGACACCGACACAGCCGACCACCTCACCCTCTCAGCAAGTAGCGGCTACTTCAACCTCATCACCCTCAACAACATGCTGAGGCGATGTTGCAATCGTCAACCAGGCAACTCAGTGTTCAAGAAAGGCTCGTCACTCAGCTCTCACTCAAGCGACAACATTCGTCAGTTTCGATCACTGGAATTGGTGGCAACCAAACAACTCAAACCAAGGGAGTGGTTGACCTCAGTCTGCATTCAACTCACTCTCACGCAGCTGTCACCGTCCGTGCTCACATACTCAAGACACTGACAACGATTCTGCCAACATTCGAATCCCCTCAACAAGATTGGCCCCATCTTCAACATCTAAAACTGGCGGATCCGGATTTTCTCAAACCAAGAGCAATTGACCTTATCATCGGAGCTGACTCGTATGGACAAGTCATCAAACCTAACATCAAGAAATACACGTCAGACTCACCAGTTGCTCAATTATCCGTATTTGGTTGGCTTGTTCTTGGCCCAGTTCGGTCCACAATCCCTACTCACACAAGGACGGCACATCATACTAAGGTACTCCAGCATGACACCAACCTAGAAGAACTGTTAACGAAATTCTGGATACAGGAGGAGCCTCCAACGGCAACCACAGCTTCACTCACCACAGACGAACAGGAGTGCGAGACTCACTTTAGGACTACTCATTCACGGGACTCTACTGGTCGATACATCGTCCGCATTCCATTCAAATTGTCAACTAGTGTCTTAGGAAACTCATATGAGGCAGCACGTAGAAGTCTACAGGGAACTCTCAAAAGGTTCAAACGAGATAGTGAACTTCAGAAACTTTACACCCAGTTTATGCAAGAGTATGAACAATTCGATCACATGGCTAAAATCCCATCAACTACATCAAGAAGTTCAACTCATTATTATTTGCCTCATCATGGAGTACTCAAACCTGACAGTGAAACTACGAAGCTGAGAGTAGTGTTTAACGGGTCTTGTGCCACTTCTACGGGCTTCTCGCTAAATGACACCATGTACACCGGAGCAAATTTGTTGCTCAACATCTTTGATGTACTCATCTGGATCCGACAGCACCGATACCTATTCTCTACTGACATCACCAAGATGTACCGTCAAATCAAAGTGCATCCATCCGATTGGGATTTGCAACGCATCATCTGGATAGACGAGCTATACAACAAAGTACTGTACTACCTCACCACTGTCACCTATGGAACGAAAGCTGCCCCATTCCTTGCAGTGAGAACTCTTCTCCAACTGGCTAAGAATGAAGGCCACAGGTTTCCCCTCGCATTGCCGCCAATCGAGCGTGGGAGATGTGTGGACGACATGTTCGGTGGATCAGACACAATCAAACATCTCATCAAAATAGCTCATCAACTCAGAGATCTGTGTAATGCGGGCGGATTTCCTCTAGCAAAGTGGCACTCCAATCATCCTGAACTCCTAAAGGCAATCTCATCGAAAACAGTCGCTCACTCTTCAGTCTCACTTGACGATTGCAACACAAAACTACTCGGTCTCAAATGGTCGCCTCAGGAAGATACATTTTCTGTCTCAACCATGTTACCAGCTCACCAGGGTCAATTCACAAAACGCCTCATATTGTCTGAAGTGGCTCAGATATTTGATCCACTAGGTTTTCTCTCACCAGTAGTGATCAAAGCAAAGATGCTTCTTCAAGAACTTTGGCTTCACAAACTCAGCTGGGATGATCCACTACCATTCCAGGTCGTCTCACGTTGGCTCAACATCAGAAAGGATCTCACCAGCCTGGCCAGGCTCTCAATTCCTCGTTGGTTCAACACAACCAGCAGCTCAATAGTGGACCTTCATGGCATTTCTGATGCATCTCAATTCGCCATGGCTGCCGTGATTTACTTGACGGCATATACACCATCCACAGGTACTCAATCGACATTTATCTGCTCAAAAACAAAGGTCGCGCCGCTGAAGCGACTAACCATCCCGAGGTTAGAGCTCACGGCAGCTCTCCTATTGGCAAAACTCATGAAGCATGTCCTAGCCACACTCACAATGGACATCAGGGACAAATACCTGTGGACAGATTCTCAAGCAACGCTCGCGTGGATCAAAACTCATGCGTCTCGCTGGAAAGACTACGTACGCAACAGGGTGTCTCAAATTCAGGAACTCACTGAAGGAGCTCATTGGAAATACGTGCCAAGCGCAGCCAATCCAGCTGACTGTGCGTCAAGAGGCGTCACAATGTCTCAACTTGAAACCCATGCACTTTGGTGGACGGGACCACCTTGGATCGTAGCCGCTGAAACCTCATGGCCCACCCAACCTACTCAATTCGACGGGCAATGCACATTCGAGTCTCGTCCAGGAACCTCGCTCTTCACGGCTCAATCAGCTCAAGAATATCATTGGGATCTCATCTATAGTTACTCAACTCTCAATAAATTACTCAGAATCACAGCTCTTTGTTTCAGATTTTGCTCACGGTTACAACGCAAGCTCAACTCATCACCAGCTAGTCTCATTACCCTGGCTGACATGGAAAGGGCACGAACTTTCTGGATCAATGCCACTCAAGCTGCCTTTTTCACTCACGAACTCAAGGTGTTACATTCCAACTCTCTGTTGCCAACATCTCACCCATTTAGTCGCCTCACAGCGTTCATCGACAATCAGGGCACTATTAGAGTGGGTGGTCGTCTCAATAACGCTGCACTCACGTACGAAGGTAAACACCAAGCAATTTTGCCTCGTGATTCAAAGTTATCTGAACTCATTATAGATCAAGCGCACAGATCTACCATGCATGGAGGCACTCAGCTCACGTTGGCTCATATCAGACAACTTTACTGGATAGTTGGTGGACGAGCTCCTGTCAAATCCCACATCTTGCGGTGTGTGGTGTGTGCTCGGCAAAGGGGGATCCGTGCTCATCAATTGATGGGCCAACTACCTCTGACCCGAGTCACACCCTCACGTGCATTCGCTCACACTGGACTTGATTATGCAGGGCCAATCATCCTTAAGACTACCAAGGGAAGAGGAGCAAAAACCTACAAAGCATGGATTTGTGTCTTTGTGTGTCTCACTACATCAGCCGTACATCTAGAGGTCGTCTCCGATTACTCAACGGAAGGGTTCATCTCAACGTATAGACGATTCACTTCGAGAAGGGGAGTGCCTGCCTCCTTGACCTCAGACTGCGGAACAAACTTTATTGGAGCCGACAGGGAGCTTCGGAAGTTATTCACTCAACAGACTCAAGAAAATCAACTCATCACGGCAATGCTCACAGAAAATAGAACTCAGTGGAGTTTCAACCCACCTGCTGCCCCGCATATGGGAGGAAAGTGGGAAGCTGCAGTGAAATCCATTAAATTCCATATAAGGCGCACTGTGGGTGAAACGCGGCTCACCTTTGAGGAGTCAATGACGCTGCTCACGCAAATCGAGGCTATACTCAACTCAAGACCTCTGGAGCCTCTCAGCGACGACCCGGAAGATATCTCAGCCCTCACACCAGGACATTTTCTCATTGGAACAGCCCTCACTGCCATACCAGAACCTTCACTTATTGATCTCTCTACTTCTAGGTTGTCAAGATGGCAATTCATTCAACAGAAGGTTCAGCAATTTTGGTCTCAATGGTCAGCTCACTACCTACAACGACAGCAGGCAATCTCAAAATGGCATCATCCTTCAAATCTCATTAAGCCAGGCTCATTAGTCTTGCTCACCGATGAGAGATTTCCTCCCTGCAAGTGGCCTCTTGCCCGTGTCCTAACATTAATGCCGGGCAAGGATGGCCTCACCAGGGTGGTACAGCTGAAAACCGCTACCACTACACTCACCAGGCCCATCACCAAGCTTGCTGTGCTGCCAGTGTATCATCCTGAGTAACTTATTAAAGATCACTCAAGGGACATCATCAACTCGGTTGCTGATGGCGGGCAGAAATGTTCAGGAGTGCGGTAGTCAAGCCCAGTGAGGTGGCAGCACCTCCTGGACGATCGTGCGGATCGTTTCGAATAGCGATGGCACGTGATGCTAGCATGCTCCGGCCTTCGCCTTGCCGATATCGCCGGCATTCCGGCAGTTACTCTCTTGCTTTCGTGAACAAATGGCAGTCTAAATTCTAACGCTCGCGTAATCATTTATTCTGTCGGGCACTCAGTAAGGATAAACCTCATCTTTGAGGCCAATGGACCTCATTAAGATTGTTACGCGGATTAATTAAACTGAGGTCCAGTGTCTCGTTGGTTAATCTGGTGAAACGTCTCATTTTCTAAAGCCACGTGGCTGCTGATTGTAATCGGAACGATTCAACGGCCTCACGTTGTACTCTACGCAAGTAAATCAGTTTAGCACGGTACTCATCGTTATTGTATAAACCGCTCACGCTCAGTTAATTAGTACTTAACGCAGTGTATATAGTGTATATAGTGATTTACGACTCTGTGAAAGAAATAAATCCTGAAACTCAGTGCCGATCTGTTCATTTCAATTACCCCGTTGTATGATCTACTCATCCGTGTGTTAGCATTCTATCAGCCAAGCTCATTCTCAAACAAAATTATTCATCAGTTCAATATTACGTTTTAAGTCTCCCTATACGTTATAGTTATAAGAAATAAATAATAAACACTAACATTACTACTGTTTCTATATACTGTGACGTTGCAGTTTCGCTGCATCGTGGCAGCGCCCCGCCGCGCGCCGCCGTCACAAGGCGCGGGTTTTCGATAATTATTCGTTTCGCGCCCGAGGGCGGTTCACAGAGTCAGAGCGAGAGATCTCCAGAGGCATAATTATAATTGCGTTTCCGTATTTTGATCCTTTTTTGTTATTTTGTATTGATACGTGGCGCCTCACCGAGCTGAGACTGGAGTTCCTGAGGAGATGCAGCGGATCCTAAGGTGCTGAGTCGACCGAAGGGAATCGAGCCAAAATATCGATCGACTGTGGCGAGACTCGCAGGCCGAAGGGCGCAAGGGAGCGCGGAAGGGCACGCGCGCGGCGCGTGATACGGCGACGGACGGACCCGTGGAGGCAGGGCCCCGGGACGCCGGGGCGGAATGAACTTCGCCTGCCCTCCTCACCTGAAAAAAGGACTCCGGGATGGATGGCCACCATTCCCGGACCGAAACGAGAAACACGGGGACATTAGCGTCTCGTCCGCTACCGGGAAGGATCCCGGCGAAATCATCGTGCGCGCAAGGAAACCTTAAGCGCCCTGCGGGAGCCGGGATTGTCGGCCCTGCGCAAGGATACGTCGCGAGCTTACGGGCTCGCCCCTAATTGGTCCGCGCTATAGCGTCGAGCGGGGTGGGGCGCGCAATCGATTCCGCCATCGAGCGAAATTTCGGGAGCACTGCACTCCTGGCAACTCCTGGATCGTCCTCGATAGCCGACACACGCGTCAAAGTTCCATCGCGATATCTCTTGTCGATTTTCCAGCGATATTCTTGTCGATTCTCGTAGCGATTCTCCCGACCCTTGGGGCGACGACGAGGAGCTTCGAGGGAGAGCTGACGAACGGTGAGGTGGCCTCGGTAATATTCAGCATGTAAAGCCACGATACCGCCCTCCGGGTTGCGCTCTCGCTCGGGAATAACACAAGTCAACATGAATTTTGCGTTTGAAATTATGGTATGCAATTACGATAGGTTTATCGACAGTCATCCGAAAAAAATTTATATTTCATAAAAAAGTTTGCTTTTGTAGCCAGGAGAACGTTTGTAATGGAAAAAAGTTCAAAAGTGAACCCTGTTACTCTTTCTTTTATGTTCATGAGTACTTTCTCTTATTAAACCCTAAGGGTTTAATAAGAGAAAGTACTCATGAACATAAAAGAAAGAGTAACAGGGTTCACTTTTGAACTTTTTTCCATTACAAACGTTCTCCTGGCTACAAAAGCAAACTTTTTTATGAAATATAAATTTTTTTCGGATGACTGTCGATAAACCTATCGTAATTGCATACCCTAATTTCAAACGCAAAATTCATGTTGACTTGTGTTAGTTACTGTTTCTATAAAAACGCAAAAATCTGTATTATTAGGGTGCGTTCGGGGAGACGCTACTGACGCTACCAACGCAAACGCTACCAAAACTGTTCGCGGAGCCAATAGCGCGATAGCGGTAGCAAGCTCTGCGAACAGGTTAGTAGCGTCTAGTAGCGTAATGGCGTATCTCGAGTTTACGTCGTATAACCAACGTAAATTCGAGGTTAAATCCCGAAGTGTTGTGTGTGAAGCCGCAAACGAGCCAACGGCAGACAACGTAAAAATCGCAACGTTGCGCGTTGGCAAAGCATACTGAGGGCTTTTCTGGATCTGATTTACAAGAACTTTGTCGGAATATATATCGTATTAGAGATTACCCTCCTAAGGGCTGGCGTGGCAATGGATTCCGTTGAAATAAGTTTTCTGGATGCAGAAAACTGGATGCAATCCAGTTTTGAAAGATCTAAATCTCCAAGTCCTTGCAGTAGTAGCAGTTCTACCTGTCAATCTGATAGTAAAGTTTCTCGTAAGTAACTATTATTGATTATTAATTGAATTAGACTATGAGATATAAAAAACAAAAATATATTAAATTATAATAGCAACTAATATAAATATTAAATTTTATTTTTAGGTAAACGTAAAGCTGCAGATGCAATGGAAAAAATAGTAGAAAATCGGCGAATAACTGAGGAGGGAAAAGATAGAAGACACAAGGAAAGAATGGAAATACAAAAGAAGTTTATGGAAAAACTCGACAAAATTTTAGACAAGTTGTAGTTCGAGCTGGAATTTATTGTTACGCAATTTTTAAAGACTGATATGTACTACACTTTTTTATTATAATTACTATTACTAGATATACTAAATACGTACAATTATTTTTATTATACTATTAGAGGGTTTCTACAATGAGTTGCAAATGCCTTGTCGCTAGTCGTAAACGCCATATGGCGATGTGATTTATCAATTATGTTCTTTTTGCATTTGCAACTTATTGTAGAACCCCCCCTTACTTACATTATACTATACTACATTAAGTACCTACTAAACTATATTATTAATACATATCTTATACTGTTCTTAAACTAGTTTTATACTGTTTCTAAACATGTCTAATTCGCAACCGTTCTGCTATTAAATCACGTTTTATAATACCTGCACGAGCATTTTGTATATTTTCATTATTATCCCTCACACAATCTATCGCGTGTACGTCCTCATTTACTTCGATATCGAGAATATCATTTTTCATCAAACATATATTATGCAAAACGCAACAGGCTAGAATGTGTAATGGTATTAAATCTACTCTATCTAATGCAAGAGTTGTTAGCAAACTTCTAAAACGTCCTTTCAAAAGTCCGAATGCTCTTTCTATAGCCATTCTTGCTGAAGAATGCACAAAATTATAATTTCTTTGGCGGTCTGTCAAATGACCGTTATCTCGATATGGTATCAACAAATTTTCATGTAGCTTATATGCTAGATCACCAAGTAAATGAGACTCTTCTGGAAACTACGGTACTCTGGGTATTTTTCTTCTAGTACGTAATACAGTTTCTAACATTGCGAATTCCTCATTATCACTATCACTCGATGATACATCTGCTATCTGTTCGCGTATTTGTAACGCTAATAACAATAAAAATTGTTCTCGATTTGCCTCCATAAATTGGGAGAGACCATTAATTTCCTGAGGATTAACTTACGTTCCTGCAAACAGAAAAGAATACATAGTGTAAATAAAAATATTAGCAATATCGCAGCAGTATTAAGCTAGATCTACATTAGTCGTATCGCAACATCGCGAGCATCGTAATCGTAAAGTCGTGATCAATCACAATCAAGTTTTATAAGAATTCTTAATTGTGATTAGTTACAGCCTTACGATTACGACGCTCGCGATGTTGTGATACGACTGATGTATACCTAGCTTTAAGGACTGCATCCGGAAACATAACTCGTGTATTATTTTACCCTTGTCTAACATTCAATCCGTTCGATTAACTTATGTTCCTTGGCTGCATGGGACAGGACAGTCTCCGAGCCAACCAACAGAAAGAAGAAGAACTTATGTTCCTGCAAACAGAAAAGAATATACAGTGGAAATTAAGATATTAGCAGTATTGCAGCAGTATTTATACATATTCTTATATACAAAATATACTTACGATTTACTGTAAGAAAACTGTCCGAACACGTTCCCGGTTTACAACATGCACATAACCTTCACGTGAGCACAGAACGTAAACAGTTCCAAAGGCGCTGATAGCGTCTCCCTGAACGTCCGCAAACGCTAACGCTACCCATGCACTACCTCGGAAGAAATAGCATTAGTAGCGCGCAGTTATGACGTCACACGCTATCCTTAGTGACGTCATGATATCATTTGGTAGCGCTACCATCCAGCTCCGCGAACAGCTTGTAGTACGATATAGCGCTAATAGCGTCTCCCCGAACGCACCCTTAGTATTACCACTACAAAAACAAACTTTAAAGGGGATATTGATATTTTTCCTTTATTTTGGTGCACGATGAATAGGAAAATCATGAAATAAATCCAAGGACAAAAAAAAAATGAACGCGTGGTCGCCACGCGCGTTAGAAGTGAAACTTCTGAAGGCAAGGGCTTTGCCATAACTGTTTGTGTCGCAAAATTCATGTCGCAAAATTCGTGACGCTTTTTTGTGTCGCAAAATCGAACTTACTACCGTGCCAAAAGAAGAAAAGAAAACATATAGACGCTCAATGTTAATAACAACTGTTGTGTTAAAACCAGAGTTGCAAAAGTGGTAATTGAAATATTTATTGAAATATTTATTTTAAAAAAAATTACACAGTAAGATTATTTTGATTAATCTACTGAGTAGTATCCATCTGTTCAGTAGTATCCACCTGTTCCGTAGTATCCATCTGTTCGTAATCTAGAAATGATACAATTGGTTTATGGTAGCTGAAATGCGATATATAGACTGCCGATCGTAACTGATCCAAATATCGAGAAAATACTGCGTCGATTGTTGTTCCGAATTTCGTGGTGGATATTGCTGGGTCATTGTTTATTTTTAAATTCAGTTTCAACTCTAAAAATTTCACCAGGGGCTGTGCTTCCCTGGAGGCAAAATTAATATTAAAATCGCCACTCAAAATCATCGGTACTTTGTCGTAGTTCTTCCCAAGTAAAGCCGAACCCTCGACAGTGTATAGAATCAGAACTTCATAAAGAAATTCGATAATTTTTGGAATTGCCTGATTAGGTGAAATGTATATGGCTATAGTGACAATGCTTTGACCATTCTCCAAAACACAACGAGCAGCACACATTTCACCAATTTCTGTAACATTCACAGATAATGCACTGCTCTGGCGTAAATTAATATCCATATTAGCAGTAACGATATTTGTGGTATCATTGGACCTGTGATAGATTGCAACGCCACCGTTTCTCACGTGAGCACGCCTAAATTGAACCACACAATCGAAGTTAGGTATATCTAATTTTTCCTCATTTTTTTAACAAGTCTCAGAAAGAAGTAGAATTTTAGAATTCCTGACGACTTCATCATTGAGATCTGCTGAATGAGCTCTCAGACTCTGACAGTTGAACGAAAATATTGATAGTCCCTTTTTAGAAGTGATGAAATCTATCAAGATGCTGTTGATTGTTGTTAATTTATTAACACAGAGCCTACGGAACTCATTTTGCAGGGCGAATAATGCCACATAAATGAGCTGCTGTGAGTGACTCTTGCTATATTCGTAGACAATCTCGTTAAAGGTACCTCCCTGCGACTTGTGAATTGTAATTGCACAAGCAGATATTAAGGGAAAATGATTCCTTTTAGCAACAATGGTTTTATTGTTATTCAGGGCGATACTTGACGTTCGTCGTGCTATGGGTACTGCTCTTCGACTGATATTATTGGCTTGCATATACGCACTGACTTTCCTCCTCGTTCTCTCACCAACTTTAGCTGAATCTGTAAACTCCAACCATATACGCGTGACCTCCCCAGCATCATCATGTTCGATATGAACCAATTTCCCTAAAGCACCGTTGGCTAATCCATCTGACACATCAATGTTGGTTGTAATCATATATGACTTGTACAAAACAAATGTGATTTCGTACGGCAAACCTCCAGTATCAATAACTGACTTTTTGTGAAGCTTTCGACGTACAAAAGCTTCTTGTTCTGCACTGTGACAACCAGCATACATGTCTTTTGCTACAGAGACAACTTTTTCTTCAACTGAATTGAGAATCGATTGATTGTATTCATTCACTGAATTATTTGACAAAAAAAGACGTATTCCATGCGGACAGAGTCGATTGGCTTCTTCTTTGGTAAAAAACCGTGATTCCACTAATCTCAACTCATCTTCCTCCAACTGTATACCATTTCCAATCTTCGTTAATATTGATGAAAATACTGTGTTAGATTGTCTCATGACTTCATCAAGCTCGAAGAACTGAAGCCCACGCCATAAAGTAGGACCTGCAATTTGTTGTCTGATCTGCTTATAAATTGGTGTTGCTCGGACTGGTGGTAACTGCCGCAAATCACCGATTAAAATGATGTCCAAGCCGCCAAAATTAGTGTCAAAATTGCCAGTAATTTGTTTCAATCTTGCGTCAATGTGAGACAATAATTCTGCACTGATCATACTAATCTCATCAATTATTATTACCTGAACAAATTTAAAGAGAGCCCGATATTGCTGCACCACTTCAATAGACAATGGAAGTAACTTTGAAAGCGTTATTTTTAGAGCAGTGTGAACCGTTGTACCATCGATTGCCACTGCAGCTTTGCCAGTTGATGCACAAGTAATATAAGCATTACAATATCCATCAGTATTCACGTAGCGATTGTAAATTTCCATCAAGAGTCGAATTACGAACGTTTTCCCACACCCTGCTGGACCAGTCAAGAATATTTGGAATGGCACTCGATGTTGAGAAAGAAGATTGTGAATAACATGCATTAAGAGTGCTCTTTGTTTTTCATTTGCCATCCGCATCAATTCGCAAAACCTTTTGTTAGACATCAAATTCTCGCGTTTCTTAGCAATGGCACCGAGCTTATTAAGTGTCGCAAGTCTGAGTTCTTGATTCATATCTGAATTTTCGTTGTTATATAATTCCTGAAACGGATCAGGCTCTGCGTGTCTGCCGACCAGGTCCTGTACTCCACCGTCGTCTTCCAAGGCTTCATTTTCACGGCACAACTCCCTGCAAATCTCAATTGTCTTCTGAAGATCTAAATCTGACTCGAATTCCTTCCTTCGTTGTAGAATCAATTCTTCATGTTCGTCGTAGAGTCCAATCCATTTCATCTCATCGAGAATTTCTGTATCTTCATTGCGAAAAGGTAAATAGAGAGTTACCATTTCTCGTTTGTACTCATTCAGATCTGAAGTCATGTCATAGTTCCGATAACGTATTATACGTGGGTCTTTTCGTTTGACATACATATTATTTGAGTTGCGCGTGTAACAAGAGACAAACTGTGCAAGAGTTACATCTTCCAGATCTTCTGGTCTCTTTTGATATTTATCAAACCAGTTTTCCTTCCAGATATCTGTTGAGTCGTCATCAATTTCCATCTTCTCCAACTCTTTTAGAGTTTTCTTGATCCTGTGTCGTTCAACGGGCCAAACTGTTGGGATGTAGACGATAACAGAAGAACTCTTCGACATAGGCTCACGCAGTAAATACCAAGCCGCTTCCTGACTTGTTATCTCAACTGTGTTGAGCATATCGACACTCATTTTTCTTGTAATCTCGACAATATCAAATTCTGGATGTTCATCCATAATTTGTATAATCTGTCGTTGCAAATTACTTATTCCTCTGTTTGTTTTATTTATATATTCCACGACGTAGGCAGCACAAGAATATTCCTCTAGAATGAATTGAATGTCAGTATTTGATTGTAAGATGTTGAAAATAAAAGGATTGAACGCATTATGCCATTTCTCAGAAGGTTCGCGTTTTAAAAACACTCTTGGTCGCGTAATTCCAGCTCGAAGTATATCTATGTAATGTTGATCTGAAACTATTTGATTGTCTCTGTAAAATGCGTCCATATCTGAATAATCACGATTCTCTAAATTTACTCTGATGCTTGTATAACGTGCAGCATATTTCGCAAATCCAGGATCCGTCTTCGCCATAGGTGTCAGAATTGTCGTAGACCGACATGGCATAAACGGAGCTTCAAATCGACACTTTTGTGCCCTATTTGCAACAATTTTCTTATAACAGGTGAAAGTGTGTTTGTGCGTTTGAAGCTTGATATTTCCTGAGGGTTCTTTAGTTGAAACGGAAATAATTTTATCAATCAATGTAATCGCATCCTGTTTGTTAGCGCCAAGTGCATCGGATGGAGCATTGTCAAGCCACAACAGAATATGTGCATGAGGACTGCCGCGATGTTGGAACTCAATGCGCTTGAAATAATGAACCACATGATGTTCTCCAAACGGATTATATTTCTTTGATTGTAGGATGGTCATTAAAACATTCACTAATTTGTTAAAATAGATTGCACAAGTAACTGCATCCTCATTTACTAGTGTACTCTTCTCAATATAATGTAGCTGAGATACTACCTTCTCAGAAATCTCAGCCCCGTCATTTTTCAATCTGTATAACGTTTGCAGTAAAGGGACCCAACCGATTTCATTTGCACTCAATGTTAAGAACATCGTAGGTTTTCCTAATTGTCTTATCATGGCGAATAAGTCTCGTTTGCGTTTTGCCCAATACCAACTTGAATTTGGAATACATTTCAGGAAAGCTAAGTTACTATCAGTACACTGATTGATATATTCCTCTGATTCAATTTGCTGTCTGGTTATCTTTGAATCCTTGCCGACGTGTTTAAAGGCAACGGTAAGAGAATCACGGACTCTCAATCTCATTATCTTCATTGCCATGTACAGAAGATGGTGTGGCGTCACTCCACGACGATCGGCCCGTCTCAATTCGCTCGTAGCCATCATGAATGGCGTCACATGTACATTTTCTTTAAACACTCTAAATTGACCAAGATAGATACTTGGAAAAGAGAGCTCCTCAGCATGTTCGTCGAAAAGTATACTGCGTGGCACGTTTATTTCGCCTGGTGCAATCCGGAGATATTTCTCGTCATTCCATAGCAGGGTCTGTTGTTGTGCAGTAAGACTATCCTCGATGGATATGTCCTCACTTATTTCATCCCTAGATATTTCATTCAAGTTGGTGTTGTTGAAGAAAGACTCATCAATTGTGATATTGTAAAATGCGTAAAGAGGAGTTGAAATCAAATACTGCAACCAAGTCTTGGTATTTCGTTTGTTAACCATGCCACTCAAATAACTTGATTTATGTATTTTTTTCCTCTTAATATGAACATTGATGCAATGGTCATCATCAATATTTCTCGGCAATTGATGAACCATAGTATTCACACAGACAGGAACATTGATAATCTGCCCAAGAATCCCATACTGGCCGTGTACATGTCGCAGTCTTCTTATTTGCATAAATGGTATACGCGGAGAAATAAGTCTCTCTGTAACTAAATCCAATGGAGGTAGATGTGATGGTATTTCTGGATACCTGAATCCATTGTATTTAGATAAGTTGGGAATATGATTGCGACTCAGGGATTGCATACAACATTTACAGGCCACTATATTATTAATATTTACGTATGGCTCCACGGTTCGCAGTAACTGTTCATATTTTTGATCTGGGGATTGTAAGTCGTTTTTGAACCACAGACGGTCACAAATTGCACACACTGAACCGAAAGGATTATCAAAAAAATTTATCTTGAATTTTCGATAAATACTTTGATGAGCATTAAAATCTGTATATGGCACGCTACTTGTGTCAGCTGAACTATTTTGAGCAGTTGATGGTTCATGAAAATTTTCGATATTATTGTTCGATTGCAACTGATCTTCTAATAATCCAGTAATGTTTGATCTTAATGCCTTTTGCCTCGCTCTATATTCTCTACACCGCTGTTGATTACTCTTAGCCGTTTTTTTCGGTGGTTCTTTTGCATGTTGTCTCTCGCGATATGCTTCTGCGCGTCCTGTATTTGTCATAACTGTTTTCTGAAATTATACAAAAAACAAAATGCAAAAAAAAAGAAGTTTTGGTAATTATTGATTATTCAGTTTAGCCACCAATATTGATCAAATTATGTTCATTCGAAAAATTATTGCACGAAACGAAAGAATCTGGCAGAAACATGCACATGTGGCCACGAAACATGACATGTCGCTACATTTCGTCGACACAACAGGTTTCATAACTTGAATAGTCGTCAACTTTAACGATTAATATCTCGCTTCACGGGGCAGAGCGACGCTTTTTTCTGCCAGATTCTTTCGTTTCATTCATTTCGTTTCTAATTTTTGTGACGCTTTTTCGATTCGCAAAATCAAACTTACTACCGTGCCAAAAGAAGTCGATGGCTCAGGAAAATCTTCGATATTATTGTTCGATTGCAACTGATCTTCTAGTAATCCAGTACCTACTACGTCAATGTTTGATTTTAATGCCTTTTGCCTTGCTCTATATTCTCGACACCGCTGTTGATTATTCTTAGTCGGTTTTTGAAGTGAAACTTCTTTAGGCACGGTAGTGAGTTCGATTCGCGACACGAAATCACGAATTTCGCGACACGAAAAGTGTAACGAAAATTCGACCAATAGGCGTACGGCGTTGGCAAGACGGCTCCTTCTTTTGGTACAGTAGTAAGTTCGATTTTGCAACACGGAAAAGCGACACGAAAAGTGTAACGAAAATTCGACCAATAGGTGTACGGCATTGGCGAGACGGCTCTTTCTTTTGGCACGGTAGTAAGTTCGATTTTGCGACACGGAAAATCGACACGAATTTCGCGACACGAAAAGTGTAACGAAAATTCGACCAATAGTCGTACGGCATTGGTGAGACGGCTCCTTCTTTTGGCACGGTAGTAAGTTCGATTTTGCGACACGAATTTCGCGACACGAAAAGTGTAACGAAAATTCGACCAATAGACGTACGGCATTGGCGAGACGGCTCCTTCTTTTGTCACGGTAGTAAGTTCGATTTTGCGACACGAAACTCAAAAGTGTAACGAAAATTCGACCAATAGGCGTACGAAATGAAACTCTTTTTGGATCGGTAAGTAAATTCGATTTTGCGACTCGAAAACGCGTCACGAAAATTCGATCAGGCGTACGGCACTGCCCGCGGAAAACAGTTAAATATGAACTTTATATGGACCTTAATAAAATCTCCATTTAAATTTTATTTGATTTAAATTAATGCTGAATAACTGCATTAATATGGCTCATATTTGTTCTATATATAAAACTTAATTAAGAATATAAGAAGAAATGCCGATATACATTTCGATTAAAAATCTCGAACATATGAATACATGTCGTATATTCTTAATCGACGTGTATACTCGTACGTATGTTTCGTAGTATACAAAGTATATATACGTACTTCTTACAGTATCATTTCATCATCAAAATATTCGTATTTAATTTGGCTTAATAAGGATTTAATTAGCTAATATATTCAATTTAAATATTAATCTTATTGAAACCATATATGAAATTAATAAGTTGTACATTTTATTCAAATTTCATTAAATTCAAATAAAACTTTTATATGTTCTTAATATGTTGAATTCAAATAAGACCTTTATATGTTCTTAATAAGTTCTAAATCTAATTTAAATTTAATTAAATTCAAATAAGACCTTTATACGTTCTTAATGAGGCTTTTAAGGCACAGCGCGCGCGCACCTGGGGCTGGATCCTTGAATTTATTCGCAAGAAAAACGTATGCGGAAATTCTGCTCTTATAAAAAAGTTGCAAGTTGATTAACTAAAAGCCATGCGATCAACTTGCAACTTTTCTGTAAGAGTAGAATTTGCGCATACCTTTCTCTTGCGAATAAATTCAAAAATCCAGCCCCTGTTGTAGCTTGCCGAAATTTTGCGGTTTCAATCAACAGGCAATGTTTTTCAAACGTTTTGTAATATGTGTTTAAAACTGATTTTCAAATATTTTTCAAACGTTTAAAAAACATTGTCTGCTAATTAGGATAATAATGGGATTAGAGAATATGGTATCAACAGAGAATAAGTTATAAGATAAAAAAAACGTTTATAAATTACAATTATTGTGTTTATATTGGTTTGCTTTAAATCCAGTGGTACAAAAAGAAGATAAGTAAACTTCTGATAAAATTAACGAAATGCGCAACACTTGCGCAGTAATCGAATACATAAAAACAAATATTAATCGCTAGCAACAAAAAGATTGATGCAGTTGCACAAAATATTATTCACCATAAAAACCAAGAATACAATTTGCTAGCTCAAAAGAATAAAAATAGAGACATTTTTTATATACTTAATCAAACTGAACCCTTATGGAAAAATACACTCAACTTTTGGTGTTAACCGTTAAAAAAACACGATAGAAAAACTCTTAAAGTTGGGTGTGATTTCGGACCAATTGAAGGTTAACCATCATTTGAAGGTTAATCTTCAATTGGCGGTCCGAAATCACACCCAACTTTAAGAGTTTTTCTTCGGATGATGGTTAACCTTCAAGTGATAGTTAACCTTCAATTAATGATTAATCCTTAAAAAATGACGGTATAAACCCTAAAAATATAAACCCTCAAATGAAAGTAACAAATATGGCGTTCCAATGAGAATCTCTTAAGGAGGGTGGTTAGTCAAATCAATTTGATAAGAATTAGTTCAATGGAGAATATTCGTCTATGGGAATCTGTCGTCCATATATGCCAAAGTTGAAGATAATCGTCTGCATGGTTGTCGAGTAATTATATATTGAAGTTATACTCTTGTCTCTCTCTTATACACGGGCGACACAGCAAAAATGTTACCTAACCTGTAATGTAACTCTCGAAAGCATATTAAAAATGATAATAATTTAGTGAAAATAGGTGCAAATAACTCTTTACATATTTAGGAAAAACTTTCTCGAAGACTGAAATGATTCGTCTTTATAGTTATCAAGAAATTGTAAAAATAAAAAAAACAGGACCACATTTATTATTTCCACATTTCAATGTGGATAATAACGTATTTGGGTTTCATTTGTACAAACAACTCTTTTTAAACCTTAAGAAACAGCAATTAAATGCATTCCACATATTTATTTGCTAAAATTCGTTTATTTCACGCGACGAAAATCTAACCTATATGCTTTCCCCCTGCCGCGCCGCCTGCCTCGCACCGAGAACTAACCAACCTCCTTAAGGACTCCGCTCGCTGAACCGGATTCCTCGCCTCGATCCTCTCTCTCGGACGCTAGCTGCCGCAGCTCTCCCTTTCCTGGCGGTGAGCTCTCCCTGGTGATCCGACTCTCGCTCGGTTAGTCTCCAGAACACGCGCCGCAACGATCAATCCGTCAAGAAAGAAATAACGGACTCGACACGTTCGAAGAAACGCAAGCAAGTGCGGCCATGACACCTAACGAGTGAGGAAGGAGGCGGGGGCTCTTTGAGAGTGGCGACTCGCGCGTCGCGCCATCTAATGTGAAACGATCGGGCGTTGTAAAACGCGAAAAGAATTCGAGCGCAATATCTGAACAAATTATTTAATTTTTAATAAGTCCAATTATTAATATTTATTTTCATAATTGAACTTATTTTTTATTTTGATAAATGTAAATACAAATATCTTATTGTATTAATATTTAATATTAATAATTTAATTAGTTGCTTAATTTAACTTCTTGTTTAATAAATGAGCGGATGTAGTACTGAAAATGTACCTATTATATAATATTTTAATTTTCAAAATTGTCAAATTACAAACAGGAATTTTGTTGTGACTTTTACAGTTATAAAGTAACTATTTAATGGAAATGGAAGCCTAAAAAAATTAATATTGTAACGCAATTATTATAATGCTCAAATTATAAAATATTTACATTATCCATGTCTGCCAATACAATATAATTTTTTATTCATATTGCATTCTATATAATGGCAATGTTATTATATATTTGACAGGCAAATCAAAATAGCTTTGAATCGATATCGAAATGATGAAATATCCATGTCTTAACAGAAAATACATAATTTGCCTGTTTTTCGATACATATATATTTAAAATGATTAAAAACCCACATAGCATGCATATCAAAAAGACGTCCCGAAGATATCCCGAGAAGATATCCTATCTCCTAAATATATCTTCGGGATATCTTCTGGACGTCTTTTTGATATGCATGCTATGTGGGAAGCCAATGACCTACATAACTAAAACTGAAATTATAAAATATATGTACGATGTAGACAGTATAAAATAATTAACATAATTAAACATGCAGATATGTGGTAGAGCAGACAAATATCTACAAAAAATGTTCTTATGAATTTTTTGAAATATCTCATATTATTTGAGATATTTGCAACAAGAGCTACTAGGCTACGCGCCGAGCGGAGCGGAGAGTTCTAACAAGCACACGGCAGTCTCTACCGGTCGCTGCTAGTTCTCTAGGTTCTACAAGGAACTTGAGTTGATTCTCGATACTAGTATATGTGTCTATGTATACACACACACACACATATATATATATATATATATATATATATATATATAATACACACACACACACACACACACACACATATATATATATATATATATATATATATATATATAATATGAATGTACATATATATATGTGTGTGTGTATACATAGACACATATACTAGTATCGAGAACCAACTCAAGTTCCTTGTAGAACCTAGAGAACTAGCAGCGACCGGTAGAGACTGCCGTGTGCTTGTTAGAACTCTCCGCTCCGCTCCGCGCGTAGCCTAGTAGCTCTTGTTGCAGATAATGACAAAATTCAATAATAAACCTATAACCTAACAGACTACAACGCAAGACTAACATAACTCGCAGGTTTATTAAAATCTTATGAATCACAATTTTTGATTAAATATGAATATATGATGGGTCAATGGGAACACTTTCAATTAAATAAAAATTTAATTTGGGTGTTAATTAAAATTTTATTTGTTTCAAATACAAATAAAATTTGAACTCAGGATGGTTAGATGCTTATTAAATATTAATATGATCCATATATGCGCCTGGACAAGTTAAATCCAATAGCAAGATCTTATTTAAATTTAATTTCGATCCAAATTTGGAACATATTTAAATTTAATTACTTTTATATTCAATATTTGGTTTTTATTTGAGTTTAATTTCGTTCATATAAATGACTAATATTAACCATATTTAAAACATATTTAACTCTTTTCCGCGGGTAATAATATAGAATTTTTTAACATCTGCAGAGTCAGAATTATCTCCCTGTAATACTTGAATGAGAAGAACAATGAAATTAAACATTGTCTTGAAATAAATTGAAACGTAAACTTGTGTAGTATAAAAATTCCATGATTAATGCAGACATAAAAAATTGTGTGTAAAAAAGTAAAAAAAATAAATTTTGTTTTCTAAAAGTTATATGTTGAATAAATAATAAAAAATTGTAATAAATATTTTAGATTTATTTTTTTATACAAAATTCAATGTTTAATAAGCTAGTGCAAAGCTGTGAATAATGAACAACGTTGCAAATCACGTATTTGGACTCAAGGCTGATGGCGATCTGTACATTTTGTGAGTGTTAAAGAATAAATAATTTGTAACGAGTTTGGTTTGAATTTATATTTATTTCGTCGAGCACTTTCGTCTCTTGTCTGTATTGTCATGCTAGCCGCGTGATTCTATTCATCTTGACACGTTCGCGAACCGACGTATAGTTGGCAAACAAATTAAAAATTATTAAAAATTATCTTATCCAATCGCTCCGGAATCATTTGGATAAAGTGTCGATATAATTTTTATTATTTGGAAAACAACTCTATTCTAATAAAAATTAATTAATAGAAAAAATAAACTAATTAAATTAAATTAATTGTCGGTAATTCTATAAAATGTTAAAGTTGCGTATCATATGACGGTAAAAATCCTGAGAAAAGCGGATCAAGTCGCTAGTTTAGGTAATAATCATCCGAGGGACCTAGCATCGAAAACGCCAGTCAACTCAAGTCAGCCAGGATTCACGTCAAGGCTCGAGCGTCGAGGAAGGTTTTGGAAGATAGTTGATTCTTGCTGGCGATTTTGATTCACAGTCCCGTTCTCAATGAATTCAGATTAACGTAAGTAATTGCTCGATATAACAAGTACACATTCTCATCCCGATATCTCGTTATTCATACTCGTGTTTATACTTTTTTTGCTCGATTTCCGAACTACTCTCACAACTATGAATATTAATCATTATTTTCTAATTTTCCCATTGTTTTTATTTGTTGTAATGTCCTTTTAAATGCATTAATGCAGCACGCAATTATTTCTGAGTGAAATGATTGATCGACAAGTTTGACACGTACAAAAATGAAAAATGATGTAAGTTTAAAGATACTGTGTGTATTGTGTATGTTGCTTTATTGCAAAGGAAATCAAATTTGCATAATAAGAAGGAAATAAATATGTGATACATTAATAATTAATGTTACAACAAACAAATATGGACAGATATAAATCTGACAAAACTACAGATGGTTCTAGCTTTTGAATTCAAATTAATTAATGCAGATTTATATCTGTCCATATCTGTTTGTTAATGATTAATTAATTTGGATTTAAAAGCTAAAACCATTTGTAGTTTTGTCAGATTTATATCTGTCCATATCTGTTTTGGTTCCTTTCTAAAAAAAGGCATGTTACTGTAAATTTCGTATGATATCGTGGTTTACTCGTTTTAATAAATAAAGGAAAATTCTTTCACAATCTAGTTGTTATGCTAATTATGAACTGTCTCTTACAATTTAATATTAACTGGAAGACAGCGGCAGGAGACAAGCTCTTATATGTATACATGATCAATTGCTTTGTAAAGCTCGGACGTTAAGTTGAAATTAAAACGAAAACAACACTACATACGTCGCTTTGTCATGAGAATATAAATAAAGAATGTAAATAGAGAACATATATAGAGAACATAAATAGAGAATATAAATTCAATTGAGAACATAAGCACGACTAAGTATTATTTCGATATGGCATTTAACAGTTACAGAATCTCGTCGGATTAATTTGCTGGGACATTTATAATGTCTTCGGTCCAGCGTGCGTTTGCTCACAAGTTAAGCAAACAGCATGCCGCCGATGTGAGGCGGCAAATTGCCACTTCTACTTTCTATTCTCGTGATTTATCCAAGAGCGGTAGCAGTGTATCAGGATTTTCTTCCACGGTATGCAGTCTTCTTTGGAAAACTGGCATATAAAGAGATTGCCAATAATCTTGGAGTAAATTAATATTTAATTCCTTATATGCAGATGTCCCTGTGCGAGGTATTAGAACCACTTGATTACGAGGAATTTCTTGGGACAGCATCAGTCAGTGCTGGACCGTGATCCTTTAAAACCAATATTAGACCAATATTAGACCAATTTTCTACCGGGAGACGTCGAATTGAGAGTCGTAAAGAGGAAGATTCGAACAGAGGAGTCAGTAGTACCGCACGAATCAATGTAAGAAAATAGTCGAAACGCTATTAATTACAATACAGTTATTTAAAACTTGCCATCCATTCTTCATTTTGATCATTTGGCTTTCAGTGATACCATGTCGCCTTATGTGAAAAGATGCATTGAGAGTTTTACTTCAGACTGGGTCGTAATACATCGTAAATACAAAGGTAGAATCTCACCTATCGCCAGAGACAGATTGCTTCAGGATACACCTAGACAAGATTTCGAGGTATCTAGTGCTGGAGATAAAATTAATTTATTTGTGATAAGCAGGAAGTGAAAGCGATTTATCTTATAATTAGGTAGATCAAGAAGATCCAAATGGCTGTGTATCACCGAACGAGGAGGATGATTTGTCCAATTCCGGAGATACTCCGAGAGGATCTTGGGCAAGTTTGGATTTGCGGCATTCGCAACATGACCTTCTTCTGCCGAGTTTGTTAGATCGTGTTTGCCTCGAAACGATCGATCAGATGAACGAGCAGAAAAGATTGGAGGATCGACAGGTACAGGATTATAAAGCGGCAAGTTTGTCCGTTTTATTTTGATTAAATATTCTTAATATTTGTTATTCAATATTTTATTAAATATTGAATATTTATTAAATATTTGTTATTAAATATTTTATTAAATATTGTTCCAGATTCGGCGTTGCTGATACATTCTATTCCGCGATACCTGCGCCGCTTCCGAACTCGAAGGTTTTGCGTGCTGTGCGACGATCCGGCGAATTTAGTTCCTGTATAACGGGCCTGCGATAAAGACCGATCGGTCATGGGATTGCTCGCGCCGTATATTGTGCCGCCGTTCTCCTGCGTTAATACTAGGATGTGCACAGTGCCGCTCTGGTAGCGGAATATCTTCATCTACTCGAACCTGGTGGCGGCGGTCGGCCCGTAGGAGCCGTTGCTTTGAACGCCGTAACACCGAACGCTTTAGAGGAGAGCGCCGTCGGCGATGACGTACTGGCCAGAAGGGAAGAAGGGCTTTGCTTAGGCCCTGATTTTTCAGAAAGTGAATTGGCGGGTTTATTGGAGCACGCGGCTAGCTCTTTTTACGCAGCTGGAATGTACGAAGCTATTCTTGACGTCTATAGGGTGTTGCTACCTATAGCAGAAGCTGCACATGACTACAAGGAATTAGCTAACACGGGTAAGAAAATTTAAATTGTTTAGTATGATATGGAGGGCACATCTTTTTCAAATTTACTGCATAAGATATTATTTCGGAACTTTTTTTTAGTAAACTTCACGAGGCATATACGCGTGTGGAACAATTGGCTGGAAAGCGTGTCTTCAGGACGTACTTCAGAGTTGGTTTCTATGGCGCCAGATTCGGCGATCTCGCCGGCGAAGAGTTCGTTTACAAAGAGCCAACTTTAACAAAACTCCCGGAAATATTCTCGAGACTCGATAACTTTTATGCCGAGAGATTCGGCGCGGAGAATATAGTTATAATAAAGGATTCGAATCCTGTGGATCCTAGCAAGCTGGAACCGGACAAAGCTTACGTACAGATCACTTACGTGGAAAAACGAGAAGAGTGAAATCCTCGAAGATAAGAGCGGTAATAATAAAATTAAAGATGTTAAAAATTAAGCTCGAACAGACGAATGTGTTGTATCGTCCAGAATCATCTTTTGCTGTACATCTTCAATTTATTTGACCCTTTGTTTAATTAAACAAAAATTATTTTTATACGTAGTATACTGCACGTGCAAAATATTTGTTTATTATTACGTGTTTCATCCGTATTGTATTTTCTTCTTCGTTTGAAAATATGTGTTAATTACAATGTATTTAAGTCTCACAATTTTCAATTTATGTAATTTTAACATATAAGTATTGTATCATTGATATAATCATATGTTGCCGAGGTATCAGTGACATTGTCCAAACGTAATTATATATATACATGAAGTAATTAAATATGCAAATTTCAATTTTAAGTTGTTAGCGTGGAGAAAAGCGTGTGCGCCTGATCAATCTCATGTACATGCATCTCATGTAAGCACAATTTAACTATAGGTTTTATTGATCGTAATAAATTCCGCACTCTCTAGGATCAATTATATAATTCTTTCGACCAATCCCTAAATCACTTCGTAATTTCGCGACCATTTATTATCAATTATTTTAATAAAGATTTTGCTGAAGAATTTTTAGAGTAGGTATGTAATGCTAGTATTCTCTACGGTTTACGATATTGTAAATATTAATTTTTCGTTTACCAAATGCAATCAAGTCTCTTATTTCTTTTTGTCTGCAGTTAATACAACTAATAGTTCTACTTTATTTTGCGAATAAATGGAAGGTCAGAGACTGTCATGAAATCTGTTTATCATGTATTTTTGTCGGCGCAATTAGCCTTTAAGAAGGCAAAAATAGTATCTATAATTAATTATAATGTAGTTTTTGTATATAATTATGTATAACATTTTTTGCATAAAATACTAGGCCTGTTCGTTTTCGCTGCACTTTTGAACTGATGCAATAAGTTAGAATGAAACAAATATATTTCTAAACTGACTAATCGCAGTCGATTATTCTCTTCAAATTTGACTGAATTGGTCAATTTCTCACGATTTATGACTTACGACTCGCATTGTAGACCCCGTATAACTCATTGCACTAGTTCAGAAGTGCAGCGAAAACGAACAGACCTACTATAAGAATCACTATTTATTATTATTCTAGCATATTTTTATATAAATATTCGATGCAAATATCAATAGAAATAATATCAATTCAAATTACGCGCTCAGTTCTCTATTTGACACGCCCGGACACGCCCATCTCCCACCACTTCGGGTGAGTTGTGTGTATGTACCCCGGGTGACTTTCTGAACGCACCCCTAGCGGCGTTGTCGCGAACTGCCGGTAATGCAGGCGCCGCGCGGGCGTGTATCATTGGTGGCGCATGCCGCCACATTTGCGTTAGAGGGGAAAATCTTCGTTGGGCCCCTCTAAAAGTGACAATCTTCTAAATGAAGTCTCCGATTTATTTAAATTTTAATATACTTAAGAAAATCGGTTAAATTGCAGGAGTATTTAACTCACATTGAGAACTTTCAAAAACACTATAATAAAGTATATTTTCCTTTAATACTTTTCGAGAAATATTCCACGTATTAGAACATTCTGAACACATTACCATATCAAGAAAATCTGTTATAAACAAAAAAAATTACAAGAACATTTAGCTCACATCGAGACCTTTAAAAATTCCTTTAATACTTTTCGAGAAATATTAGTGTTACATATTTTCGTTGCAAAAAAGTATAAATTCCTTGCAAAAATCGGTAACCCCTTCCCCGATTCTAGCCAAAGTAAATGCCAACCTTTCTTTAATGATATTCTATATAAGATTACATGTATAACTTCACTTTTTTTTAGACATAAATCGGTAACTCCTTCAACGATTGACGCCAAATTCAATACCGGTACTTTAATGCACTTTATGGCACTCCCCGTGAAATTCTACCCCTACTTTATATACAATTCTTTGAGATTCACTCAATTATTTCCT